>NC_056735.1:1078147585-1078270085 GCF_019279795.1 Protopterus annectens
AACATGTTTATTTATATATTTTCTGTTCATAGTCCGTGGGGGCATGTGTTGTGTTGTGTTTATTCACATTTCCGTGGACTCTGTCGTGGGTGTTTACTTTGGGCACTTTTACTCTTCTGGGGGCGTGTCCGCTTACAGGGCTCGGCCTACGGACACGCCCCCTACTGTCTTACATGGACCGAGTTAGCCTTAGGTGTGATTCAGCATGCTCTCATGAATATGCAAAGCATGCTGACATCACTCCGTTTAACTGCAGCCTCCGTGTAAGAGTTATAACTCTTACACGGAGGCTTCGTGAATCCTTCCCTCAGTTTAGTGTCCTACATGAAAAATACTGAGCTAATGAACACTATTCCCCAGTAGTTGTTTCTAAGTCACTTACAAATAAATAAATAAAACAAGGCGAAGTATTTTGAGGTAAAACAAATATCTTGTCTTTATGGTAGGTAAAAAGTAAAACTCTGTTAGTACCCAAGTAAATAAAATGATTATTAGCAATGAATGAGAAATTATTCCAGTATAGAGAACTGAACAGCCAAGCCTTCTTGATCAGAATTCAAAAGGGCTGCCAGCTGAAAGTTCCCTTGAGTTAGTTGCAATGTACATGAGGTATGTAAAAAAACTTATCATGGATTCCTAATTAAATCTAGATACCTGTAATCATTGTAGAAGTAAAGCATAAGCCAGTATGCACACTGAGAATTTTGAACAGTGTTTATGGCAACTGGAGAGAAATAGCCAAGTAATGGAACCCTGTAATGGCTGTGTGGGGATGGGGCTCTGTGGGCGGAGGGGGTGGGGCTCCATGGGTGGAGGGGGTGGGGCTCTGTGAGTGGAGGGTGTGGGGCTCTGTGGACAGGGCTCTGGGTTTGCACTCCCCTGCAAAAAAGCCTTGTCCAGGGAGTTTGTGTTTACAAAATCCAGGAATTTCTGTGCTTGTACATTTCATGTTATATAGAATTCCCATTTAATTGTGTAGTAATTAAAGTCACCCATGAATATGGTATTGGGTTGGATGATGAGTGTTTCCAATACGTTTAATTACACAGTATGGGTTTCCTGGGTCATAGAGGGGGATCTATAACTTGCAAGGAAGTAGTACTGGATTTTGCCTATGGTGATTTGAACATGGAGCAGCTCAAGTGCATTGTCCTGTTTGACCAGCCCTAAGATATATTTATTTTTTATGTAGATCGAGACACCTCCATCTTTAGTCCCTGTCTGTGTAGTAGCTGGTCTAAATGTATGAAAAGCATTATAACCTTGCTCTTGTTGGTGTGCTCTCCGCAGCTTTAAACCAAGTCTCAGTGATGGCATAAACATCAGCATTCTCTAGGGTAAATAGAGCTTCCAGGGAGTGAAGTTTTTTTTCTTTAGACTCCTGGCACTGAGCAGTAATACCTTTGGATTTTCTTGGTTTTGATTTGTTATGCTGGAAGTACTTTCAGTTTGGCATTGCCTAAAAAAGGCACTATGGGGGAAGACAATGCTTTAGCTAATATTCAAAAGCCTAAAAGGGAAAGGTACAAACCATCCCTGGCAAAACAGCATGTCTGTTGACCATCTCCTTCCATGCTGACAAAAATGGTACCTCCTAGAGGTGGTGATATAAAGAATGCCACAGAAGTTAAAGAACCCCACTGGATAGCTGGTTTGAGAGCTGATGTTCCACCAGGCTTAAATGGTTTTATACCTTTAAAACCTATTTTAAAGGCTAGAAAATGTTAATTGGTTAAAGGTTTTAATTAATGTAATTGGTTTTTCAAGTGTATTTATATGCAGACTGATTTTATATTTTTTGTATTGATCTGATGAAGGAGGCATCTCCGAAAGCACTTATCTGTTTACTGCTTATTGTTTATTAAATATATGTGCTTTGCAGTGGTTGTCCCATTGTTGTTTCTCAAGTATTTTAACCTCCATAGAATGATACCAGAAACTAAGCCAATTATTGAACTCAGTCATCTTTTGTTCATATTGTGACATCATCCTTGAAGGAGATAAAATGCTGCTCAAAGCTAGGTTCATACCAGCCTGAGACACATATTTCAAGAGCTCCATGATGTCTCTCTTCGTATTGTCTAGGGATGTAAGTCTCATGTCATTTACTCCCACATGGACTATGACTGAGTCACACTAGTACTTGTGGCCCAATGACTTGAGTGTGTGCATAATGTAGCAGATCCTAGCCCCTGATAAGCAAATGACCGTGACCTTCTCCTTACTCGACCTGGTAAGAGGAACATCAGTGTGTCTCTTGATGGATTCTCCAAAGACCAGAATATTGGGTTGTGTAGTGGCTTGCCTTACAGGTTTAGAGGTAGAGGCTCCAGGAGATATGGCTCTATGTGTTAATGTGGCTGTTGTTTAGAAACACTGCATTTGGGGCTGCTGAGGGTACTTGGTATGTGTACTTCATCTAGGAGGTCTTTCGGGTTTAGGAAAGTTACATTTAAGTGCCTCAGCATATGTGGGTCTATATATCTGCTTTGAATTGTGTGTGATGGGTGCAGTGTGTGTACTACTGACAACCTTATTGACATTGAGTACTTTTAAGTGAGAGCTTTGCCTCCAATGACATTGTGTGCATACATCTCTCACATACCATATCAGTTTGTTTGAGAATTAACTGGTCATCAGTAAACATGAGGCAATTTCTGCATTGCCTCAGGATGCCCATATCCACCAAGATGGTACCAGAGATGATACCAGAGAGGAAAGTTCCTATCCATGGTAACAGACACTTTTTTAATGATTAGACAGTTGTAGTGAGAATATAAACAATGTCAGGAGTATCCAGTTTGCAACTCTGGGGACAGTGCTTGTCACTGCAAACAAGCTGTCCTATGTTCAACTAGGAAATGATGAAACCTCAGTCGTGCTTTTACAGGAAAAATGTCACTCAAGGTGTCTGTACAGGGCACTGCCCAACACTTGAAGGGAAACAAATACATAGACCCTAAAAATTTAATGATGAGGGATTTAGTCAGATATTCTAAAGTTAGAAATAAATCAAGCAGTGCTTACTGACAAATAATTAGCTTGTCAAGAATGATGAAAAAGGGGGAGTCACATGAATGGCTACTGCATGGCTACTACTAGTGCTGGTCTCACCACAGCTACACTCTGCTGGGATACAGCACTGATTTGCTTCCCTCACCAGAAGCAGAACATTAGCACCAATTCCAGGACGAGAAGCATGCCGCCCGCAGCCTGTTTGGTGATCCATAGTCTTGTCCCAGATGATGCAAGGGTCCGTAGGCTTGTTGTAGCCTATTCCTGGTAGATGCCTTGAATCGCAATCAGAACAATCAGGAACATCAAGCACAGACACTCGCTGCCCAAGCAGAAGCAGTCAGGAATCAATGCACTCTGCTTCTTCTCTCACCAGGAGTAGAATATAAGCACAAATTTGTAGCAGTTATTTATGAAGCAGTTATTAGGCTTACTGGTGATCAGCACTCTCCAGGAAATAATGCCCTTGTGCTCCTTGTCTCACCAGGAGAAAACAGAAGCACTAATCCCAAGATGACTACTGAAAGGCAGAGTGTGGGCTCACTAATAACTGCTAGTCTGGTACTAGATGTTTAAACTTAAGATGAAAAAAATGGGTTAATATCCTAAGCAGTGTAATGTGCACTAAGCAGTTAGATATGAAAAAGGGGGTAACTAAAGTTTTAGCTGTCTAAGTGGACAGTCACTAAATTTAAAAGAGGAAGATAGACTGAAAGGGGCTGGGCACTTCTGTATTCTGGTTCTACAGAATACAGTGGGATGGCCAATATGTTTAAATAGCTGAAGGGGAGTGATTTCACAAAATGATAATTTTGTGCTTACTCACAACAACCAGTGAAGGGGGAGAGGGAAGGAGATATGTTTTACTGGAAAGGCTCACCCACATTCTGCTACAGTTTGCTGTGAGGGAAAGGTTAGTTTGCTTTTTATTTGTTCTATTTTGTATTACTTTATTGCCTTTTTCTATTTTGTATACTGTGTTTTACTTGTATTCTGCTTTTAACTGCATATTAAAACTTGAAAGAGACCACAACTCTGTCTCTTGTGAGTCAGACAGAAATTAGAAGAGGTCAATTAAGGAGTCGCACATAAGTTAGAAGAGGTCAGTTAAGGTTAATCATCTGTGAAATGAGGGGGTGGAGCTAGGAACTAAACCTTATATTTAAGGAGTAAAATAAAACATTTCAGGGCTTTACTGGAAAGGCTCACCCAGACTCTGCTACAGTTTGCTGTGAGGGAAAGGTTAATTTGCTTTTTATTTGTTGTATTTTGTATTACTTTACTGCCTTTCTCTATTTTGTATACTGTGATTTGTTTTCTTTACACTGTGTTTTACTTGTATTCTGCTTTTAACTGCATATTAAAACTTAAAAGAGACCACAACTCTGTCTCTTGTAAGTCAGACAGAAATTTTTCCCACCCGGTTACTGTTGTGTTCTTAAACACCAATGTCTTTCTAGTTGCCTGTCCCTTATGTTACTTTGACTATATATCTCATTTCCTCTCTGCTTTTACTGGCTGGTGTGAGTAAGCACAAAATTATCATTTTGTGAAATCACTCTCCTTCAAGTATTTAAATTTATTGGCCATCCTACTGTATTCCATAGTACCAGAATACAAAAGTGACCAACCCCTTTCAATCTATCTTGCTGTTTTAAAAATATTGACTCTCCACTAAAACTTAACTTTTTAGACTGGTAAAACTTAAGTTACCTATTTTCACATCCAACTCATGTAGTGCACACTTCAGTGTTTAGGATAGAACCTTTTTTTATCTTACCTTTAAGCATTTATTGCAAGACCACCAGTTATTGGAAAACCCACATTCTACCTCTCAGTAGTCATATTGGGATTAGTGCTTCTGTTTTCTCCTGGTGAGAAAAGGAGTGCAGTTACATTATTTCCTGGAGACTGCTGATCACCAGAAAGCTTAATAACTGCTTTATAGGTGACAGCTTAGAATCTGTGCTTATATTCTGATCCTGGTGAGAGTAGGAGCAGAGTGCATTGATTCCTGACTCTTTCTGGTTGGAGAGTGAGTGTCTGTGTTTAACATACCTGATTGGTCTAGTTGCTATTTGAGGCATCTACCAGAAAAAGGCTACAAACCTGCAGACTCTTGCATCATCTGGGACAAGACTGTGGATCACCAAACATGGCGTGGCCTGCCTCTCTTCTTGGGATTGGTGCTAACATTTTGCTTCTGGTGAGAGAAGAAGCAAAGGAGTATTGTATCCCAACAGAGTGAAGCTGTGCTGAGACCAGCATTAGTAGTAGCCAGGCAGTAGCCAATCATGTGACTCCCCTCTTTTCATCACTCTTGACAATCTAATTCTTTATTTTTCAGTAAGTACTGCTTGATTTCTTTCTAACTTCAGAATATCTGCCTAAATACTTCATCCTTAAATTTTCAGAGTCTATGTATTAGTTTCCCCGCAGGTGTTTGGCAGTGTTCTGTACAGACTCAGACACCTTGAGTAGCATTTTTCCTGTAAAAGGCATATATAAGGAAACAGCTCCAGTACTTAGTAATAACAACCATCCCTCCTGGCTTGTCTAAAGGTCAGTTCCCTGTGCTTTCTCCTATTAACCTGGTGAACTTGGGCATTCTGAGGCAGTGTAGCAACTGCCTCAAGTACACAGACAACCCTCTCCTCTTACATCCCAACTGTCAGACTTGTGAGAGATGCATTTATATATCCAAATTGGAAACCATGTACTCTCAAGCCAAGACCAGAATAGATGGTCAAGAGGCGAAGGTCAACACCTGCACCATACCACATGCAACACATAGCCATCCAGAACACCCACCATCACAGCTCTTACATAAAAACACAAACCACACATCCACCTTCATGGAGGCTCTTAATAGAAATCTACCCAAACAGCAGAGACTTCCAAGGCAGAAATGCACTCAACCACCACAACACAGTACAAACCACAAGACACATAGCTCACCTACACAGTGTGCCCCTCAACCTAAGCCCCTAAGGCAAAACAGCTTGCCCAATGCACTAATCATAGATGACACGATAGTGAGGCACACTGATGTCCCACTCACTAGGTTGAATAAGGAGAATGTAACAGTCAGCTGTCTGTCAGGTGCCTGAATCCGACACATAACACATGCACTCAGGTCACTCCACAACAAGTACAAGTATGACTCTGTCACTGTCCATGTGGGTGTGAATGACCTGAGACACACCTCCCTGGACTACATGAAAAGAGACATGGAGGAGCTCTCGGATTATGTGGCCCAGGTAGGTATGACCCTAGCTCTGAGCAGCATCCTACCATCACCCAGAATGATACCGCAGTACAAGCAGCAAATGATTGACTTCAACAATTGGCTAATTTTTTGGTGTCATTCTAAGGGGATCCAGTATCTGTCTGCTTGGGATGACATGACTGACAGACCTCGATGCTTTGTCAGAGATGACCTGCATCTGTCACCCCTGGGTTTCTGGATACTGGCTAAAGCTCTTCCACCCCTATAGTGCCATTTTTAGATGATGTTCCAAAGACCAAATTACCACTATAACAGCTATAAATAAATAAATGCAATCGGAGGGTCATGCTGCTCAATGTTAGAAGTCTAAATCTCAAGATGCACTTGCTCGAAGCACTGCTGAAAATGAAGAGCATCGACATTTGTGCTGTAACAGAGACCTGGCTTAAAGCAGCAAAAAACACCTCTCCGCTACCAGGCTATAACTCATTCCACACCTTTCGGCCCCAGAACATGGACTGAAGCTCCAAAGGCGGCGGTATCTCCATATTCATAAAGAATATGCACACCTCCAAACTAGTAACCCAGCATAACGCATCTGAGATACTTCAGGTACAACTAACACTGGGTAAGATGGTGATTCAGGTCGTAGCCTGCTATAGGTCCCTAACCATGTCCCAAGACTCTCACTCCATGTTCCTAAGCACCTTAGAAACTATTAGGGTCCAACCCAACACTCTCATACTAGGTGACTTCAACTACCTCTCCATCAACTGGGAAAACTACTCATGCACCAATACACTGGCCCAACGCTTCCTGGAATTCATCAATTCCAATGCCCTGGACCAGCTCATTCTTACCCCCACTAGAGGAAGCAACATCCTTGACCTGGTTATTACTAACATGGGCATCTGTTGCTCTACATCAATAGTCAATTCCTCGCTGGTTAGATCTGACCACAAACTTATCACCATGGAAATCCACATCTCACCCACACCCCTCACAAAGGTAACCACCATGAAAAACTTCTCCAAAGCTGACTTTGGGCTCCTAAAAACAGAGGTGGCTAACTTCACGACACCCATGTCAATGGAAAATAAATTCATGACTGCTGAATCATACACCAATGCACTGTATTATCACATACATAAATGCATGGAACTAGCCATACCCAACAGAGCCAGGTCACTCTCCTCCAAAAAAGGAAGCCAATCTGGTGGTCCCCTGCCATTAATAAACTCTACAACAAAGGAAAAAAACTGTGCAGAAAAAGGTAACAATAAAATAAATAAATAATAAAATAAATGCATTACTTACATGAGAATACGGAATGTGGTACACATCTAGTACGGCCGTCCCTGGTAGAATACAGCTGGGCAGCTGTCTGTAAGGATCGCCACCAGTAAAAATATTTCTGTGCATAGGTTACAGCAGCAGCGGCTATGCTATTCAGCCATATTGCACTATGGAAAATTGCTGCTGCAGCCATTTGGTATCGGCAATGTAGCTCACAGAGAAATGTCTTGTGAGCTACATGCCGGAACCCGGTTCAACCACCTTGGGGAAGGGCAGTGGCTTGGCCTACCATGTTGTTAACACCTGGTAAAGGATAAGTACCACTGCAGCACAAAATCAAACGATGATGGTGACTTCAGCCTGTCAAGCCATGCATTGCTGTTCAGCCGGGACCAAGTGTTTGTGGAAGCATCCAATGGGTCCAACAATGCAGGTTCCAATTCGGCACTACACCTCTCAGCTGTCACAAAGAATAGAGTAGGAGCATACAAAAAAATGTCAAAATCACACAGAATTCAGTCTGCTGCTCTGTTGTCTCAATGGCCTCCAATGCTGGAGGGAATATAGCAAATAGGTCTGCAGCAAATAACTGTTCAATAGCCATAGCAAGACCAAGCCCCTCCCAAAAAATGTCAGTTTTACAATGCTGAAGGGGGGGTCCCCAATAATATAAATCAACCCAAGAGACTGCACTGGAAGTTTTCTACAGAAAATGAAGCATACCATCCTCTTTTGGTATTTTTCCAAATATGTACATATAATAATGGTAGCAATGGTACTTCTGTACTTCACATGCTATACTGCTGCCTTAACTGCCACAGTATAACTTTTTTAATGCAAGAAATATTTGTAAATGTTACCTTACCTCCACTGTTTAGGTAATTCTGAATTGCATCCCATTGTCTTACACATGCATAAGCCCACCCTGTTTATTTTTACATATAAGTCAATAAGAAAAATGTCAAAATGATAAATAATGAAGCACCAGTGAATTTGACAGAAATGATTCCTGCACGCTAAGGTGGCTACAAATGTCATTTCCATGTAGAGGCATGGATTTTCAAACACTTAATATGATTTAATATATTTTTCTTTTGGGAATATGCCAACTAAAAAGGTCTGTCTTAACAAAATATGTTAAAACACCTAATACAGAGTACTCAATTCAAGCATTGCCATTGCAACTTCTGATGTAAAGTACAGTTATGTAAAATTATACCATAACAGTAGATGTCCTTCTCTTCACTGTTTCTGTATTCTTTACATAAGTGATCTCCTGCCAAGGGTAGTCCAATGCCCAGTCAGTATACTAAAGCCTTAGGAATTTGTAGATGTTGTACGTCACACATATGCTCCATGCACAAGGATTAGGGCATAAAGGTGGCATACAGACATACATACCTTAGAACTGAAAAGTGCCAGCAGGAACAATTATCCCTAGGAATTAGGAGGAACCTGTGAATCCAGGAGAGAAAAAAAGAATTCCAGGCCAGGAAGGCAGAATGAATATGGTAGAACAAAAATGGGAGAGGAGGAGGGAGGGAATTCTGCAACAGTGAAGAGAAAGACATCAACTCTTATGGTAAGATTTTACACAACTGCACTATGTTCTTCCATATCACTGTTTTAGTATTATTTACATAAGGAAAAGTATGAAAGCTCAAGATGAAACTTGGGAGGAGGAAGGCACATGACAGCTCTCTACAGCCCCATGCAGGTTGCTCTGGTAAAACCAGCTCTTGCTCTGGAAACAACATCTGACGTATGGACAGAAGTCCAAGTAGCAGCCTCAAGGATTGAACTGGTATCCAGTCCTTTGAAAACAGCACCACAGGAAGCAACAAGTCTAGCAGAATGAGCTTTTAAAGAGGTAGAAAGACCTTTACTATGAAAGAAATAACAAAAAGAAATGGTCTTAAAGATCCAGGAGGATATGGTTTGCTTTGAAACAGCCAAACCCAGAGATCTGGAATGAAAGGAAACAAAAAGTTGCTCAGATTTGTGAATGGTCTTAGTCTTATCCAAATAATATCTGAGCTGCCTATATGCAAATCAAAGGTGTGAAGGACCTTCTCACTAGCAGACTGTGATGAAGGAAAAAAGGAGGGCAAATTAATAGACTGATTAAGAGACAACTCATTAACCACCTTGTGCATAAAAGAAGGAATTTTATGGAGAGACACCCTGTCCCTGTGAAAAACTAAGAAAGGAAGAACAGCCATAACAACCTGGAGCTCAGAGACTCTTTTAGCTGAAGTATTGGCCAAAAGAAGAACACTCTTCCAAGTACAATGCTGCAAGGAAGCTGAAGCTGCAAGCTCAAAAGGAGCCTTAGTCAATTTTTCAAGCACAAAATTGAGGTTCCAGGAATGTGGAATATGTTTAATGGGAGGCCTGATATGAAGGACGTCTTTAAGAAACTGTTGACCTCAAACCTAGACACAAGAGGAGGTGACAAGGATAAACAAGCAGAAATAACTGAAAGGTGAGATTTAACTGAGGAATATGCTAACCCAGCATGGAGCAATTTACACAAATAAGACAGAACCTGAGGGACCCCCACTGAAAAGGGATCCTGCTTATGAGAAAGGTACCTCACAGAAAATCTCTTCTGCTTGGACAAATATGAATTTCTGATAGTGGGTGTCCCGGCCTCCTGCAAAACCCTAAGCATGTCCTTAAAAAGAGGTACCCAAAAGGGATAAAAACCTATCAGCCACAGCATTAGCTGAAGAGTGGGCACGTGAGGATGATCACAGACCCCTTGTCTTGTGTGAGAAGGTCCACCCTGTGAGGTAACTTGTGGTGATTGCCCCTGGCTAAGTGAAGAAGAAGGGGGGAACCAATGCTGTCTGGGCCAAAAATGGAGTCACCAGCAAGATTTTGGGGTAGTCTTGTTTGATCTTGGGCAGTACCCTTGGAATCAGCAGAAGGCGAGAGAAGGCATACAGAAATACCCCCTTCCAAGGAAAAGATAGTACATCCACCTTCCAAGCCACAACACTTGGGACACTGGCACGAAAAGAGAACGTTGTCTGTTCAAAGGGGAGGCAAAAAGAGCTACCTGTGGAGTACCCCACTGATGGATAATGTTCAGAAACACAGCACTGTGAAGCATCCATTTGTGAGCCAGTGTACTGGGCTCAAAGAGTCTGCCACTATATTTTTCTCTGAAGGAATGTAGTCAGCCTGAAGAGTCATTTGATACTGGACAGCAAGAAGAGCAAGTCTGCAAAGAAGGTAGGACAGTGTCCCCTCATGCTTGCTGATACAACACGGTGACACTGTCTGTGAAGACTTTTCAGAGACCCTGGATGAAAGAGGAAACAACAAGCCTGAAGAGCAAAATGGAAAGCTGTCATCTCCCTTATGTTGATGGGATCTGACCTCTGATGGGGAGGCAAGAGACCTTGGACCTTGAGGGAGCTAAAGGAGTCTGCCCACCCCCTGTCTGAAGCATATGAAAAAAGTTTCTGAGATGGGACTGGAGGTTGAAGATGAAGTCCTGGGTTGACAGAAAGCTGATGAATCCACCACTTAAGATTGAGTTTGAGGCATGGAAGGAAAGGAACTATGAAATCCAATGGAAATCCAATGGATGACAGTGTTGAAGCCACACTGACATGAGGAACCACTGAGTTTTTTCATATGGAGTCTGGCTAGAGGCAGCATAGAAATGGTAGAGGCCATGAATCCTAGAACCCCGAGAAAATCCCTGTCTGTGGTTGAAGCCAGATGTAGAACAGATTCAAAAAAAGTCACTAAAGAGAGGCCTTAGTTGGAGGCAGGGATGCCAGCATGGGAATGGTCTGGATCCTGCAATCAAGAAAAACATGATCCTGAAAAGGAACCAGGGCTTATTTCTGAAAGCTTATGATAAACCCCAGGGTTTGTAACAGACAAACAGTAAACTGGAGGTACTGAAGCAGGACCTTGGGGGACAAAGCCTAAATCAGCAGGTTGTCTAGAGAAGGAAAGATCTGAACACCTCTCATCCTGCAAAAAGCAATAACAGGAGTAAGGCACTTGGTGAATACACTTGGGGCAGTAGAGAGGCCAAAGGGCAAAGCAAAGAAGTGAAAGCGCAAGGAAAAAACAGAGAAACATAAAACCTTCCTGAAAAGGGGATGAATGGGGATGTCATGATAGGCATCCTTGTGGTCCAGGGATACAAAGACGAGGTAACAGAGATTGATGGGACAACATCTGAAAGGAAGGTATCTTTAGAAAGGTATCGAGCTGAGAATGGTCCAGAATAGATCTCCATGTGCCTTTCATCCTGGAAACCAGAAACATCCTGGAATAAAAACCTTTCCCTACCTGGGCAGGGGGCACGACTTGAATGGTGCCCTAAGTTAAAAGGCCCTGAAGCAGTTCTGTAAAAAAGGAAGCTGTTCACAAGGAGGATGAGGGATGCCCAGAAAAGGAGGAAGGGATTTCCACATCATGAAATATCCTTGGCAGATGATGAATAAACCCAAGTGTCCTGAGTGACCCTTAACCAATTAGGAAGGACAGGGAAAGACAATGGGGTAAGGGAACCTGGCCTAGGGAAAGGGGAAGCAAACTGTCAGACAGAATCTAGTTTGTCTTGAAAATGAGGCTTCTAAGAAGTAGAAGTCTGAATAGACTTAGCAGGGGCTACACACCCAGAACTCTTTTTACCTCTAGAAAGGAGGGTAAGGCTGTCTGTGTACAAAAGCAGATCTGGAAGGATAATTCATCTGGAATTTAGGGATAGGAGGCACAAAAATATGTTTCAATTCCTGCAAGGCCTTGCCTTTATCCTGGAGGGACTTAAAAAGTCCAGTACCAGCAGAACTAAAAAGGTTCTTACTATCAAGAGGAGCATCCAACTTTAGCCTTAATATCATCAGGCAATGGCTGAAGACAAAGCCAAGCGTAATGTCTCAAAACATAACTACATGCAGCAGCCCTGAAGAGGGCATCACCTGCATCAGAACTACATTTAGGACAGTGGTGAACCACTTGAGGGGTACTACACAGTAAAGAAAGGACTTAGACCTCCATTCTAAATCAGAGAGATCAGAGATTGCCTGAGAAGCTTGAGAAAGAAGGGCTAAAACATACCTGATCATAGGAGTCTGGCAATTAATAGCCCTAAAAGCCAGGGTAGCAGCAGTATTTACCTTTTTGCCTGTATGTTCCATGGATCTACTGTCCTTGTGATCCTGACAAACTGTGTACCACATCTACCCTTGGTGCTTTAAGTTCACAGCAAACCTCCCTAAAGCAGACACACAGCAGGCTCATCCAATAGGCAGTCTAAGTCCACTCAATCCACCCACAATGTATTTAGGACAAACTGTGTACCACCTCTGCCCTTGTGCTTTAAGCTCACTGGAAACATCCCTAAAGCATATACCCAGCAGGCTTCCAACAGGCAGTGTGAGTCCACTCAATCCACCCACCATTTATTTAGGACAAACTGTGCACCACCTCTGCCCTTCTGCTTTAACTAAGTGTTAGGGGCATCCAGTCTTCTGCATATATTTTAGCCTGCATTGTAACTAGTCTGAAGATAAGTGCTTCAGTGCCCTAGTTTGTAAGCAATAGCCTTATAGTCTGTAAACCCTCCTGCACTAATGTCCTGCTGGTCAGCTTTTACTCTCTACTTCCTGCAGACACTGACATTTGCTCAAACTTGTCTTAGTCAAACTAGTTCTTTCTGTCATATTTTCTTCACTTTTTCTAGACTTGATTTTTTTTCCATTATTTATATTCTCCTGTATTTCTTTACTGGAATTGCATGCCTTCAAGGGTGTCATCCTTGGTGCCCCCCTTCCTTTCTTATTTCTCCTTGCCCTAGGCAGTTATTAAACCCCTTTCATCTCTGAGCTAGTATTTGTGCACAGTCAACACTGATTCAGAGCACTCAGGTGCACTCAACTGTCTCTTTAATGTGTTTTTATTTTGCTATAAAAGTGTCGCTGCAGGCAAACAGATATATATGTAACAGTGAAGTCTACAGTTTTTAAACCAGTCGTTGGGCTCTACTGTTATGTATATTATAAATATTATGGCAGCCTAAAACAAAGAACTTTGTCCACTCTAATAGCTCCACTTCCTTAGACCACAGCAATCCCACTGGTACTTTCTCCTTTAACTGTGCCCAGTTCATTGTTTTTAGCAGCCAACTTTCTCCCTTCCTTAGGTTTATTTCACTTTTTGTGTAACTTCTGAGTTTTCCAGAACTGCAGTCTTCCATTCTGTCTTACCTTTCTCATTGTTTTGCTGTTCTGTGGGGGTTGCATTGGCCTTTGGACTTTTGCATTTCAAAGTCCAGAGATGCCTCCTTACATTATACAGTTGTTTAAACAGTCAAGTGCAATTTCTTACTGTTATCATCATTAGTCAGGTCAGGGTGATATTGGACTAACTCTCCTACTAAAACTGTGTCCTAGAACAGCACAATCAAGACTTCATCTACTAACTCAGAAGCCTTTTCTTCTTCTTTCGGCTTTTTCCCAGTTAGGGGTCGCCACAGCGGATCACCTTGTCCGCACATTGAATGGCAGTGGAGTTTTAAGGTGTCGAGTTGCCAGCCCAGCGCCCAACCTTCCAGAGAAGGCACACTCACACGCACACCTAGGGCCAATTTAGAGTGTCCAATCCACCTGCAGCATGTCTTTGGGATGTGGGAGGAAACCGGAGCACCCGGAGGAAACCCACGCGACCACAGGGAGGACATGCAGACTCCGCACAGAAGGCACCCGAGCCGAGGAACGAACCGGAGAACCTCTTGCTGTGAGGCGGCAATGCTAACCACTGCACCACCGTGGCCGCCCTACTAACTCAGAAGCCTTTTAAACTGTATTATTCCTTTTACTTATCTCTCAGCAGATTTGTGGCTGTTTTAAGTTAAGTCACTAATTGTTTTTTTTTTCTCTGTCACTTTTCCAAATGTTTTACCTGCCATACCCCACCCCCTCTTCCTCTAAACTTATTCCATAGCACCACCCACATATTCCTCAAACCAATACCATCAGTTTCCTCCAGATGAAAACAATCAACAGAGTTGCTCTCAATAGTAACACCCACTATTACAACCCCAGACTCTCAAACTGTCTTAATTCTTGCCCCCTGTAACTATCAAATTACATCTCTACAACCAACCCAGTACCCTCCTCACATTTTCTAATCCTTATTTACAACAAAGATAAAACCCAAGTTAAATAATATGCCCCTAACTCAGATCATTAAATTATTCCTCCTCACTCTACTAGCCTTCATCACGAATTATGAAATCCACCTCCTTCAAATTCTTAGGACTTCAACCATTCCTCACAAAGAATATAAACATCTACCCAGCCTGTCTTTCTCCAGAACACTCTATGTCTACAAACAAACCATAATCTGATTTATTTATCTATAAATATCTCAAAACTAAGTGTCCAAATTTATGACCAAATACCAAACCACAACCAAAATATAACTGGTCACACTCTTCCTTCTATAAAATATCAATTCAAAAAATTAGCAGAGATATTCACCCTAACCCAGGTCCCACTGTTCATAAAACCATCACTTACAACCCCAAAATAAACCAGTCAGCTAATACATCTCAGCAAAAAAACAGAACCCAAACACACCTTACTAAATATGAACCTACGAAGTATGTGCAATAAAATCCATGACATACATGGCTACCTTACCACATATACTCCTGGTGTAGTCATAGCTACTGAAACCTGGTTAAAAAAGAAATAAAAAGCTTGTTCATGCGCAGCACTTGTTCAGAACTTGTAAGCACTAAATAAGCTACTAATTACTATACACTCTATCTTCCTCATTACCTAGAGGAAAACAGTTTTTGTACTTACTTTTCTTACTTGCTTAGATAAAAACAGCTCTTGTACTCACTTTCCTCACTTATCTAGAGGAAAAACCCTGCAACTCTCTTTTTGCACGGTCTTGCGCACAGAGCAGTGTTGGGCAGCGCCGGTTAGTTGGGGTATACTATTCCCGGCCCCAGAAAGTCTGCGCTGTAAATTTTCCCTTAGAACTAGGCAAGCCTCAACTCAAGTGCTTCAGATCAGCTGCTCTTATTGCAGCACTTGCAAAACAGAAATCAGCACTTGTCCTAATCTCCTAGACAGCACTATTATTCTCCAAATTTCCTAGACAGCACTATTATAATATAGCATAAGACTCTCGATTGTCCGCAGGACTTTAGTTCAATTTACTCTTCAAAGCATGTCCAGAGGTCAGCTTCAGGTGTACTCTCCAGTTCATCTGGTGGAATTGGGCATCCTGAGGCAATGTCACAACTGCCTCATGTATACAGACAACCCTCTCCTCTTACCTCTAGACACAAACACTTGTGAGAGATGCAAATACACAGCCAGACTGGAGGCTAAGCGCTCTCAACCCATGACTGTAACAGACAGTCAAGAGGATAAGGGACACACTTGCATCACACCACCTGTCACACATGAATCTACAAAACAAGCACCGGCAAAACATACGCATAAATACACAAAAACATATTCGGAGGCACTAGGTACCAATATGAAAAAGAAACAGTGCCCTCCAAAGCAGACAAGCAAGCAACCTGCACCCCCAAACACAAGCCAGAAAGCACATAATTCACCTCATCAGTGTGCCTCACAACAGCCCTTAAGGCAAAACACCATACCTAACACGCTAGTAATAGGAGACTCTATAGTAAGGCATACGGATGTTCCACTCACCAGGTTGAACAAGGAGAAGGTTACTGTCAGCTGCCTGTCAGGTGCTCGGATCCGCCACATAACACAGGCAGTTAGGTCACTCCAGAACAAGTACAAGTATGACACTGTCATTGTACATGTTGGTGTGAATGATCTAAGACGTACCTCCCTGGACTACATGAAAAGAGACATTGAGGAGCTCTCTAATCATGTAGCCCAAGCTGGTATGACCCTGACCTTGAGTAGCATACTACCTTCACCTAGAATGATACCACAATACAAAGACAAAATTATCAATTTCAACAATTGGCTAAGCTTCTGGTGTAATTCTAAGGAGATCCAGTGTCTGTCTGCCTGGGATGACATGATAGACAAGCCTCGCTGTTTTTCCAGAGATGGGTTGCACCTGTCACCCCTATGTTTTCGAATACTGGCCAAGGCTCTTGCCATCCCCATAGTGCCTTTTTTAGGCAAGGCTCAAAGGACAAACCAACCACCATAACCAGCACAGGTAACCAAAAACTAAGGGTAATGCTACTCAACGCCAGAAGTCTCAACCGCAAAATGCACACACTCGTGGCTCTCCTCAGCATGGAGAAAATCGATGTTTATGCAGTGACGGAAACCTGGTTCAAGGCTCAAGAGAGCACCCCAGCACTGCCAGGTTATAATTCATATCATACCTTCCGGCCTCAGTTACCGGATCGCAGTACAAAGGGCGGAGGTGTATCCATATTCATCAAGGATACCCATATCTCCAGGTTAGTAGCACAGCATGATGCCCCAGAGATCATCCGAGCGCAACTATCAGCAGGCAAAACCACATTTCAAGTCATAGCCAGTTATAGATCGTCCACCATGTCCCAAGCTGCTCACTCTGCATTCCTTGAGACATTGGAAAATATAAAGGTCCTACCCAACACCATAATCTTGGGTGATTTCAACTACCCTGGTATAGACTGGGCGAACTACCAATATTCCAACTCCTATGCTCAGCAATTCATAGAATTTATAAATTCAAATGCCCTTGAACAACTAGTATGTTCCCCCACTAGAGGGGACAACACATTGGATTTATTCATCACAAATATGGGTGCCCATTGTACCACACCTGTTATCACTCCCTCCTTGGTCAGATCCAACCACAAACTGATAACCCTGGACATCCTCACCCCTCCACATCCCCCAGTCAAAGAAAACATAGTCAAAAACCTTTCCAAAGCAAACTTCAAACTATTTGCATCCGAAGTGGAAAGCTTCACTATTCCCTTGCAGAAGGATAATGATATCCAGGATGCGGAATCCTACACCAAGGCACTCTATATGCATCTTCAGGATTGCATGGACCGTGCTATCCCAAATAAAACCAAGACTCCTTCCTCAAGCAAGAAGAAACCAGTCTGGTGGACCCCAGCCATAAGCAAACTTTACAATAAAAGGAGGAGACTTATACAAAAAAAGGCCAAATCTCAAGTAGAAAAATCATCCCTGATCAGCATTAGTAAGAAATTGAGGGCCCTCATCAAGTCAACTAAAGCTAATTTTGAAATGAAAGTTGCCAAGGATGCCAAGGATAACCATAAGGCCTTCTATGGCTATGTCAAAACCTAAATGGCAATGCTCAGGTCTGTTCTGAGCTAGTACAAAATGGAACAAAATACACTGACCCTTCTGACATTGCCAACATCTTGGCTGACAGGTTCAGTGCAAATTTCTCCCCCCTCTCACCACCTACAGGGCCTATTACCATTCCAGGGGATTGTGTAAGTCCAATTATTACTGATACGTTGGTTAACAAGGCTCTATCTAAAGCTAAAAACACTGCCTCCATGGGACCAGATGGTGTCCCAGGCTGTGTCATATGCGAGCTCCAAAAGGAATTAACCCCGCATTTTAATACCCTGTTCAGTCTCTGCCTCTCCACAGGATATGTGCCCATAGAATAGCGCACGGCAACGGTGGTCCCACTACACAAGGGTGGGGCCACAACTGACCCTGGGAACTACCGACCAATAAGCCTGACCAGTCTGATCTGTAAGGCTATGGAGTGAATCATTATGGAACTCATAAATGGAGAGATTTGGAACCTCCAGTCGCTGGACCCCACACAGTTTGGCTTCATCAAGGGCAGATCATGCCTCCTGAACCTGGTGGATTTCTTTGAGACAGATACTCAGGCTATAGATAAGGGAAAGGAGGTACACGTGGCTTTCCTTGACCTTACTAAAGCATTTGACACCATTCCCCATTCAGGTATTATTGATAAGTTCACTAGCCTGGGCATAAACCCTTACGTCACAAGATGGATCGCAAACTGGCTCTCAGACAGATCCCATAAAGTAAGAGTAGCGGGATCTATGTCTGAATCTAGACCAGTAACGAGTGGTGTGCCTCAGGGCTCTGTCCTGGGGCCCCTCCTTTTTGGCATGTACTTCTCAGAAGTACAGGCAAGCACGGAAGGGCTGTGGCTGACTAAGTTTGCGGACGACTGCAAACTGGGTGCTATAATAGAGTCTCCGGCCAACACGGAGATCCACCAGAAGGGCCTAAATGAGACTGATGCATGGTGTCAAAGTCATGGTCTCAAGCTAAATGCAACAAAATGCGTAGTAATCCCCTTTGGAAAAAACAGAGTACCCGAAAACTACAACATAGGAGGTAATCCCCTGAAATCTGAAGAAGTAATAAGGAATCTAGGGACCCAAATAGATAGTCAGCTTTCCTTTGATAACCATGTTGCCAAAGTGGTTAGAAAATCCTTCTATGTGACCCATCTGATCACGAAAGGGTTTGCATCAAGATCTAAGGATGTAATGGTGCCCCTCTACTCTTCCCTCATCAGACCCATTATTGAGTACAATGCACCAATTGGAATGTATCTGGCTAGACAACTCCAGCAGCTGGAGAGACCACAGAGGTACCTAACCAAGAGGATTACTGGCCTCAAACAGTTGCCCTATGCAGCACGATTGAAAAAGCTAAGTCTGTTCTCTGTTGCATACCTCTTTCTCAGAGGCAATCTCTGTCTAACGTACAGAGCCATGTCCAACCCAGAATTGTTAACATGCTCCATCTTAGCAAAACCAAATCTACTCAAGGTACACGCTCTAGGGATATAAACCTCAACACAACAATGAATAGAACATGCTGGAGGGATAGATTCCCTTCACAGAGACTTCCCTTACTATGGAACAGGGTCCCGATCTACATAAGACAGAGACCCTCACTATCACTCTTCAAGAGGAACCTTGATGAGTGGATGGGTAACAGAAAGTTCACACCAGGGATCACACCAACAGCACTACTAGATAGGGGCCAAGGGTACTAGCTGCTAGTACAAGGGTCTAGGGAACTACTAAAGGGGTGGTGAATACCGCACAACGTGGCTGGGCTAATACATGCCTTCGGGCAGATAGCCCAGTACCAACCTATGAACCTATGAACCTATAATGACATCACCCCCCAGCAACAATGTGCTCAGGCATGGCAGACAAAACAAGCATGCAGGTGGTGAAATAATTCTCTATAAAAATTCCCTATTACCTTACTTCCACAGGAAATACCTCATCAGTTTACAGACAGGAATATGATATAAAAGTATTTGAGCAATAGGGAGTGTATAAATATTTGGGAAATGATAAGGGATCAACAATAAAACATGAACAAATGTGAATAAAACTTAGGGATATTTAAGAAGATTAAAATTAATACTGAAATCAGTGTTGACATCTGGGAACAAAGTCCAAGGTATAAACCAATTTGCTCTTCCTGTCCTAACTTACAGTTTTGAGTGACTGACTAGCCCTAAAAGGTGTTGGCTAGGTTGAGACATGAAAACAAGAATGACAACTCATGTTCAAATGATTTATAAAAATGAGTGTATACCATGACTATATATTCCCCATTCTGGGTATGGACCTTTTTGAAATTGATTACATGTATAGATCTGCAATTGTTGGACTGCATGCATATCTGCTAACATCACAAGACCCAAACTTAGCGAAAGTTTTGAAACATGAGGTGAATAAGTCTAAGGTGACTTCCCTGCTTAGTTTAGCAGAAGCATATCAGTGTCAAGTGGGAATGGAAATCAAACCAGAAGTACATAAATATCAGGCAGCAGCTGAATGTGCCAAATAATAAAAGAAAGAATATAAGGTGAAAGATCAGATGACAAGGCAAGAAATGTGTAAAATACATAAATATACTTGCAAGTATAGAAAACTCTTGGAATAACCTCATGTTGTTCAGGTCGGACGCAGGAATGGTTAAGGAGAGGTGAATTTAAACCAGAAGATGAAAGGTTAATATTGGTGGCTTAAGACAGTGGACTACATACACACTGATTTGCAAAGTCCACTGAACATGTAGGAGAAACAAACAAGTATAGGTTTTGTAAAACAGAATTGGAAAACATCTTGTTGCTGGTTGTAATATACTAATGGCAGAAGGACTGTATACTGAAAGGCATAATGTGGCGAGACTGTTATATCAGGGACTGTTGTTACACCATAATATTGAAGTAGCTGAAAAACACTGGAAACATGAGCCACAAAGCATTACAGAAAATGATCAAGTTTATATCACATGGGATCACCCATTACCAACAGTTCAAAAAATAGATGCAAGAAAACCTGATACAGTAGTCCATGAAAAAAAGACAGAAGTAACATTTAAACTGAAATTGCTTCACCCATTGACTATGGTGTCTTGCGTACAGAGAGAGAGACATTCATAAAATACCAGGATTTGCAGGCAGAAATGAGGGCAATGTGGAAGAAGGATACCCAGACAGTTCCAACAGTAGTAACTGTATGAGCAATGAGTCTTATAAAAAATAATTTACAATCGTACTTAAACATGTTACAGATACATCTAACTCCATATGAATTGCAGAAGGAGTCATTACTGACACATTGCGGGTGTTGCGAAGAGCACTTCTGGCTAACATCAAAAGGTTGAAACAATACTAATTTTCATGAACTTTAATCATACTTTGACTTAGGAATGGGGTCCATTTCTGTCATGGTATTAGAAACCCAAAAGACTGGGACAAATTAAAGAGAGAAGAAACAGCCAAATTTAACAATGTTGAGCTTCTAATACCACTCCTAAAAAACAACTATATGTTTAACAACAATTTATATACCACCAGGGAATAACACTGATACTGCTGAAAGCATCCTGTATTGAATATCCCCACAAATTAACCATGAAACTGTAATACCTGGGGACTTCAATATATATACTGGCAACTCATATAATCTACACCCCCATTGAATCTATAAACTTGTTCAACTTCAGACAATCAATATCCATACCTACTAGAATCAATAAAACTTCAGGGAGATGCTCAACATTAGGCTAGATTCTTACAAACAAACCAGACAAACTGACAAAAGTAAGCTGCCTCTCAGATAGCATAAGTGACCACATGCCAACATATGTTATTAGAACTCACCAAACCTAGATAAACTGTGCTTTACTAACATGCATATTGTATTTACTGTATTTGCTGTACTAATCTTTGTAGAGCTTTTGTCCCCAGGCCTCCACTGAAAATGGGACCCATGCCCAGTCAGACTTTCCCGGTAAAAGAATGTAAAATAAATAAATAAAAATAAATAAACATATTATCTATAATCACATACAAAATACAAACAATTTCAGCAAATATTTTTAATGAAACACTAAAACAATATAACTGGAATATACTTAGGACAATGCCACTAGATATTGCTGTAGAACACTTTAATAACATATTCTTACAGACCTTAAATAATCTAGCATCAGTATGTAATAAGAGTAAAGTCTAACCCCACACCATGGCTGATGAAAGAAACCAAAAAATCATGACAAAAAGGAATAAAGCCTGGAAAAATTAGTATAAAATTAGAACTCAAAATGCCTTCCAGCAATTTAGACATCTTAGAAATCTTACAAAACTCCATGTCAAACAGGATAAGCAAAGATACTATACCATCCTACAAGACAAACATAAAAATAACACAAAACATTTGGTCATCACTAAATAAACTACTCCATTCTGGAAAGACTACCACTCCTTCTCCAAAAACAGATAGTACAACAGAGTCTATCCCCACACAGTTTAATTCCTACTTTATACAATCAATATTATCTCTTAGACACTAATACATCTGCCCCCCTCTCTCTACCCCTGTCCAGTCGAAACCACCCACAGCTCTTCAGTTTTAGTCCAGAAACTACCTCAATCATAAGGATGTTGATCATTAAACTAAAAACTACTTCTGTAGCTGTAGACCAACTACCATCACACTACCTAAAAATGTCTCCCTAAGTCATAGCCTTCCCTGTTTCCATACTAATTAACAGGTCCATTGCAGAAAGATATGTACCATCACTGTGGAAAAAAATCCTACATCATACCACTGCACAAAGGCAGCACATCCACAGAGTTTAATAACTACAGACAGATAGAGATTCTCTTCCCCAAACCGTTAGAGAAATGCATCCATATGCAGCTGATGCAATACCTAACCTCAAATAACCTGCTCTCAGAAAAAAACAACATGGCTTTAGGCTCTAGCACAACACCACTACTGCTCTACTACATTTTACAAATATAAGATACCAACATAGAAACAATGGTCTGCTTGTGTCCACCATGTTCGTAGACTTGTCAAAGGCATTTGATACTGTCTCACCAGCAACTGCTTGTTTGACTCTCCTTAATACGATTTTCACAATACTCCTTGTTGTGGTTTCCTAGTTACCTATATGGGAGGCAATACGCTGCTAAATGGCAACAAACCTACTCATACTTTCAACCTGTTACTACAAGCATCCCTCAGGGCCCTATCCTGGGTCCTCTCCTATGTAATATATTTATTAATGACTTCCACACCTCCACTCACCATGCAAGTTTAGCTCAGTATGTAGACAACTCAACATTAATATGTGTGGCCTCAACAGTAAATAGGCTCCAAGACAGTACCTAAAAATCTTTCTCCTCTGTAAAAACCTGGATAAAACAATCATACCTTCTACTCAACCTCAAGAAAACTGTTAATTAATGCTTTTTACCTCAAAAGGTTGCCAAAATCAAAAGCAATTTTTTTACCATAAAATGAGCAAATACTACTGTTATTGAAACTGTAACTCACAGTAAACTTCTAGGTGTTATAATAAATGTCAATCTCAAATATGACCAGCATATACTACACCATTAAATCTGTTCACCAGAAACTAGGGTCACTTTACAGGATCAATGGATTCCTTACAGATACTGCAAGAAAAACTCTAGCCACCACCTTCTTATTGCTGACTCTCTTATACGCCCCTCCTATCCTAACAAACTTAAAAAATACTCAAAGAAATAAACTTGCCTCCTGCTACAATAAAGTAGCTACATTTGCCACCAATCTCCTTCATAAGACCAGCCATTGCCATAGCTTAAAGCAATTAAATTGATTTGAACTACACAACTATCTAACATATTCACAACTAGCTACAGCACACAAACTCATTCATCATCCAGAAACATGCCCTGCATTACATAACTTACTACTGACCTACTGTCCAGCAAGGGATCTCTGCTCTAGTAACAAATTCTTATTACTTGCAATTAAGTCAAATAGGTTCATAGGTCATAGGTTGGTACTAGGCTATCAGCCCTATGGCCTACGCAAGCTTAGCCATAACAATTTCCAATTCCCTGGATATTTCTTCCCACAACATTTACTTCTCTGGGCCCCTGTCTAGCAGGGCAACTGACATGATCCCCGGGGTGAATTTCCTATCTCCCATCCAATCATCAAGGTTCCTTTTGAAGAGGGCCAATGAGGCGCTCTGCTTGACATGTATGGGCAGTCTATTCCAGAATATGGGGAGTCTCTGGGTCAGGAACCTATCCCTCCAGCATGCTTTGTTCACAGTGATGACAAGGTTTAGATCCCTGGAGCATGTGGCTCTGAGGAATTGGGATTTCTTTAAGTGGAGCATGTCCAACAGCTCAGGGTTTGACATGGTCTTGTATGTTAAGCAGAGATCGCCTCTGAGTAGACAATATGCCACAGAGTATGGCTGGAGTTTTTTTAGACGGTCAGCATATGACATCTGCTTTAGGCCTGTGATTCTTTTAGTGAGGTATTTCTGTGGCCTTTCCAGCTGTTGCAGATGTCTTGTGAGGTACATACAAAACGGGGCATTATACTCTATAATGGGTCTAATGAGGGATGAGTACAATGGAACAATGACCTCCTTTTTTCTGGATGAAAAGCCCTTAGTGATGAGGTGTGCCACATAGAAGGATTTCCTGACTGTTGTGGTGATGTGGTGATCGAAAGCAAGACCACTGTCCACCTGTGTCCCTAAGTCTCTCATCACACTTTCGATGTTTAGCGTCCTGCCACCTATGTGGTAATTCATGGGTACATGTTTTTTTCTAAAGGGGATAACTATACATTTCTTGGCATTAAGCTTGAGCCCATGGCTCTGGCACCAGGCTTCTGTTTCTCTAAGGCCCTTTTGTAGAACATCCACATAATTTGGGGATTCAATAATGGCTCCCAGTTTGCAGTCATCTGCAAACTTTGTTAGCCAGAGTCCCTTAGTGTTGGCCTGTACTTCAGAGAAGTAGATGCCAAACAAGAGTGGTCCCAGGACTGAACCCTGAGGTACTCCACTTGTCACTTGTCTGGAGCTGGATTTGGAGTCGGCTACTTTTACAGTCTGGGTGCTGTCAGTAAGCCAGTTGGCAACCCATTGAGTGATGTAGGGATTTATGCCCAGCTTAGTAAGTTTATCTATGATTCCAGAGTGAGGGATGGTGTCGAAGGCCTTGGTGAGGTCCAGATAGGCTGTGTGGACCACCTTACCCTCGTCCACAGCTCTGGAGACTGATTCAAGGAAGTCAATCAGATTCAGGAGACAAGATCGGCTCTTCACAAACCCAAACTAGGTGGGGTCCAGTGTTTGAAGGTTGCCAATGTCTTTGCTTATAAGTTCCATGATAATGCATTCCATGCCCTTGCAGATCAGGCTTGTCAGACTGATGGGATGGTAGTTCCCGAGATCCAAGGTGGATCCTCCCTTGTGAAGCGGGATAACTGTAGCTGTGCGCCACTCAGTGGGCACAAAGCCTGAGGTGAGGCTATGATTAAACATGACACTTAGGTGAGGTGCCAGTTCATTTTGTAGTTCATGTAGTACACAGCCTGGGATGTCATCTGGTCCCATGGATGCTGTATTCTTAGCTTTGGAGAGTGCGGTTTCTACCTGTGTGTCTGTGATTATCAGAATTTGACAATCTTTTGGTATTGATATGGGCCCTTTAGGGAGTGAGAGGGGGGTGAAGTTGGCACTAAATCGATCTGCCAGGATATTGGCAATATCCTTGGGATCAGTATATTTAATGCCATTCTGTTGTAGCTCAGAGCAGATCTGAGCATTGCCATTTAGATTCTTGACATAACTATAGAATGCCTTCTGGTTGTCTTTGGAATCTTTGGCAATTTTATTTTCGTAACTAGCTTTTGAGGATTTTATGAGGGATCTCAGCTTCTTACTGAGGCTGGTGAGGGAGTTTTTTGCATCCTGGGATTTTCCTCTTTTCTGCAACAGTTTCTTTCTTCTATTGTATAGTTTGTTTATAGCAGGGGACCACCAGATTGGCTTCCTTTTTTGGAGAAGAGCATCTTGGTTCTATTTGGGATGGCACGATTCATGCACGAGTGGATGTGCTCGTACAGTGCCTTAGTGTAGGATTCTGCAGTCGAACTTCCAGATCCTGTCTGCGTGGGTGTTGTGAAGTTTGTCACTTCTGACTTCAGTAGCATGAAGTTGGCTTTGGAGAAGTTTTTAAGGAGGTTTCCTTACTGGAGGGTGGGGGTGGGATGTGGATGTCAAAGGTGATTTGCTTATGGTCAGACCTGACCAATGAGGGGGTGACCACTGGTGTGGAGCATCTATCTCCCATGATGGTAATGACCAGGTCTAGGATATTGGCTCCCCTGGTGGGACAATGGATTAGCTGATCCAGGGCATTGGAATTTATGAATTCCAAGAACCGTTGGGAAAAAGAGTTGGTACCCAAGTAGTTTTCCCAATTAATGGCAGGGTAGTTAAAATCACCCAGTATTAGGGTGTTTGGTTGCATCTTAATATTTTCCAATATGTTTAGAAAGGTGTAGTGAAAATCTTGGGGCATGGTAGGGGATCTGTAGCAAGCCACAATTTGGATTGCAGTCTTACCTAGTGTTTGTTGCACCTGGAGAATTGCAGATGCATTGTGTTGGGCAACTAGCCTGGATGTGTGAATATCCTTGGAGAATAAGGACACTCCTCCACCTTTAGTGTTTCGGTCTTGGTTTTGTGGCCGAAAAGTGTGGTAAGAATTGTAGCCTGGTATTGCAGGGGTGCTCTCTGGAGCCTTGAACCAAGTCTCAGTTACTGCACAGATATCGATATTCACCATTTTTAGGAGTGCCTCGAGAGAGTGCATTTTGAGGTTTAGACTTCTAGCATTGAGTAGCATTACCTTCAGATTTTGCATGCTTGTATCTGTTACGGTGGTGGTTTTATCTTTTGAACCTTACCTAAAAAAGGCACTATAGGGGTGGCTAGAGCTTTAGCCAGTAACCTGAATCCCAGGGGTGACAGGTGCAGACCATCTCTGGCAAAGCATCGTGATTTGTCGATCATGTCTTCCGAGGCAGACAAATACTGGATCCCCTTTGAATGACACCAGAAGCTTAGCCAATTGTTGAAGTCAATCATTTTGTCCTTATACTGTGGTATCATTCTGAGCGAAGGCAGGATTCTACTCAGGGCTAGGGTCATACCTGCCTGGGTCACATGATCCAAGAGCTCTTCCATGTCTCTTTTCATGTAGTTCAGGGAGGTACATCTCAAGTCATTCACTTCAGCATGGACAATGACAGAGTCATATTTGTACTTGTTGTGGAGTGACTTGAGTGCATGCGTTATGTGGTGGATCCTAGCACCTGACAGGTAGCTGACTGTAATTTTCTCCTTGTTCAGCCTGGTGAGTGGGACATCAGTGTGCCTGACTATAGAGTCACCTATGACTAAAGTGTTGGGTACATTGTCTTGCCTTAGGGGCTGTTGTTGGGTGGCACACTGGTGTTGTGAGTTATGTGTCACTTTGGTTGTGACTGGTATTTGTTTGCATTTCGGCTTCTGAGGTCCTTGTTGCTTGGGCAGGTTAATGTTAAGGGCCTCCACATATGTAGGTTTAGTGTTGCTATGTGTGGGTGTTGATGGTGTGGGTTTTGAAGGGCTATGAGTTGCTTGAGGTGTAATGCAGGTGTTAACCTTCTCCTCTTGACTGTCTAGCACAATCTTAGCCAGAGAGAGCTTAGCTTCCAGTTTGGCTATGTAAGTGCATCTCTCGCAGGTTGTAGTGTTGGGTGGTAGGAGAAGAGGATTGTCTGTGTACATGAGGCAGTTGCCGCACTGCCCCAGTATGCCCAGATTCACCAGGTGGACAGGAGAAATCACCGGAAGCTGACCCTTCGACATGCCTGTTTAGGTGCTTTTTTTGTAAAGTTTAAGAGCTGTTTTCTCTTAACTTTGCAAGGTACTCTGCAATTATAGGCTGTTTAGTGCCTATGATTCATTTCTCCTTACTGACAAGGAGAGATGAGTGCCTGAATCAGTTTCAGGCTTCCTAGTGCTTTCTTGTAAAGTTTAAGAGCTGTTTTCCCTTACTTTTGCAAGGTACTTTGCAATTATAGGCTGTTTAGTGCATATAATTAATTTCTCCTTATTGACAAGGAGAGCTGAGTGCTTGAATCAGTTTCAGGCTTCCTAGTGCATTCCAGCAGGTTCTAGAGCAAGTGCTAGTCACAGGGGTTCAGATTTTAGTGCTACTACTGAGAAACCAGCTAGTTCTAAGGGAAAATTTGAAGAGCAGACTTTCTGGTACCTGGAATAGTTTAACTGTAGCCTCGCAGTGCTGCACGATGTGAAAAATGTGCAAACACACGTGTTTTTACACCAGAAAGTTGAAAGGGATAGAAATCAGCCAAAAAGGCTAATAAAATTACAATTTCAGAGCTGGAAACCACTCCTCTAGCGTTAGATAGGCAGTACAATGCTCACCAGTCCCACTGGTAAGCAGTAGGACTTCCCACTACCACAGCAAGGTATGGATCGCTCTGAGCACAGAAAATAAAGTCCTGAGACAGGCAAAGCCTGGGATATGGACTGGCTAGAAAAGGTGGGAAATGAGCAAACAAGATAGTATTTTTTTTGTTGTTGAAACAGGCTAAACAATGCAATAATACAGTAAATAAACACAGAAAAGGCTAACACACGAGTGTGTAGTTTTAAACAGTAAATGTAATTAAAACTCTACAAAATTAGCAATTTAAAACTTTTTAAATGAAGCAAGGCAAGTGCACAACTGAAAAACGATTTAAGAGGCAGTAATACAGCAGAATAAGTAGCTAGTCTACATATACAGAGAAGTCTATATATACAGAAAAGCAACTAAAACACACAAACACTTCAGATGTAGTGCAACCTAGAGCACTTGAGTTGTAGCGATATTAAGGCAATTACAGTTATAATAAATGCTCTAAAATATACTCTATATTTCCAAAATGTTTGAGAAGCACAGTCAGAACCAAGGAGCAATGTTGCAGGAGACTTTGCTCTACTCTCAGTACATTGCTAAATTCTGAAATAGAATCCCCACACAAATAAAACTCTCCGGCAAACTCAATAGTTTTAAACCATTGTTTAAACAACATCTTAACCAATGCTTGTCCTGCACATGCTCATCTCAAGGTTGAGACTTTTTATTCGCCATATGATACTCTCCTTAAACAGAATATACTCAACCTCTCACTGAAATGACAAAACAATTTTTATACATAACTGCTCCCTGTACAATCCATTAAGTTGCACGTGGGCTTTCTCTTTAGTAACTTCCACCTCTGTAAAATCTTAGAATGTATAAATGTAACTGCCGTCTGTGTATAAATATAAATAGAAATGTAAGTACTCTGTGCTTAACTGGAACTTGGTATAAAGCAATGTAAGCAAATGGAGCCTTTCTCACTGGGCCTCCTCTGAAAATGGGTATTTTCCTAGTAAATTTATTTCTGTCTTTATCAGAAGGAAGTAGTTTAGTGGACGGCAAAAATTTAGGTTTGTCAGAAGAGACAGACATGATGGAAGGATCAGCAGAAGGACATCTGTACGAAAACCTGCAATCATCAGACTCCTTGTAAAATCTGCCAGTTTTTTTAGGGGCTGGATGTTGAGAATCAGGGGGAAAAGATGTTGCTGAAAAGTTATCTAAAAGGGCAGCCAAGACTAGAGGTACAGCAGAGGTTTTGGGAGACTCCATCTGGAGGTGTTCATAATACCTCTTTTGAATATCAGAAACTGAGAGCAGTTCCATTTGAAATATTCCATCATGTGAGAAATAGTGTCCCTAAAGGAGAGTACTTCTTAGACAGAAAGCCTGGACTAACAGAATCTTCCACCTCAGATCAATTGTCCAAGGGAGAAGGGATTTGAGAAGCATATGCCAAAGATTCATCCCCAGAATCCAGTTCTATTTTATAGGATTCTTGCTCTCTGGGCCTCTTAAGAGAAGTAGATGACCAGGGAGGAGCAGGCACAGAAACTCCTTAAGGAGGTTTTAAGGCTATTAAGGCATTAAACAACCCCTGGGTAAAATCCTGCTATTCACATTGAGCATTTTCAACAGCAGGAGAAATATGCATAATTAGTTATCATTTTTCTTTTGAGGGATGTCTGGCCAAAAAAAACCTAGGAGGTTTGGACCTTTGCCAACACTCATCCAACATAGTAGGAATTTCCTCCTGAACTAGGATTAGCAGTATCACCCTCAGTCTCTCAGATATAATCAGCCGAGGTTCCCCTTCAATCTCCAGAGTGGACATGCTTAAAGCCTGTGAGGTTGTGTGAGAAGGATCCATGCCAGGCTCCAACATGCGGATTGGCAGAGGAATCTGAGATAACAACCAGATGATCCTCTGGGTTTTCACCAGCCTTGAGAGAGACATCTGAGGCAGGCGAGACAGCAGCCAAATTAGACCTGAGTTTTTTGGCCTTTTTCTTGGCTGGTGTCTGACCTTCAGGGTGGGAAGACTGTGCCACAGCACCTTGCACCAACAATTTAAGACACTGGTTCTCCAGGTAAATTGACAAGGAGGAGAGATGACTACGTAGGGTCTTGGGGACAAATGCTTAGCAGACAGAACACTGTATATGGTCATGAGAAGCACCCAAACAGAAGAAACATGTACTTGTGATGATCTTAGGGGGAATCTGCCTCCAACACTGACATTTTCCCTTTTTTGATGACATGCGAACACACCAAATAAAAATAGAAATACATAAAAACTTTAAAAGAGCACTTATCTGAAGCAAGGCTCGGTAACTAGCACAGAAGAAGGAGCATTCAGACCGATGATCAAGGATGGCATTCAGACTGCTGGCAAAAACGTTCTGTGGTATGCATGTCTGTATGTCATCTTTATGCCCTATGCCTTGTGTTGGGAGCATATATGTGATGTACAATGTCTATAAATTGCTAAGACTTTCGTATACTGGCTGGACGTTGAGCTGCCCTTGGCAAAAGATCTCTTATGTAAAGAATATTGCAACAGTAATATGGAAAGACATTTAAATGCTATGCAGCAAATCACACAATGATGAAATAGGGGTCTGGCATACGATCATAATCAGAAGTCAAATGCATACTGATGTACTGGATAAATATGGAGTATTACAGTAAATCTTTACCTAATTTTGAAAGTATGCTTTCTGTAGTCCAGGGTTTGATTCACTCAGCCTCCATTTCTTATGGCATTATCAGCACAACATAAGTGGAATGTTTTCCTTAACTGTGCAAATCTGAGCTAGTCACTTAACCATGAAGGTCAATGGAAATCAGTGTAAATACAAGAGAGTACAGTCTGGTACAATACTGTTACTGAGTCACAGTTTACAGCCTTTCCGCTGTCAAGAAGCATTTCATAACAATGTATGCCTTCCTTGGGGACATGTCATTTGCATGTTTTTCTGACCATTCGTGTTGTCAAGGGATATACACTATGGCAGAATTGGAGAATGCTCCTGTTCTTTATTTTGATCTACAGGTTTATGCTTAGACATTTCAGTATCACTAGACTTTCTGATGAATAATAGAAAACACTGGACCACACCAGTGTTTTTGTGTAGCTCTCAGAATGTTTCAGCAGTTGCATAACATCTAGGAGCTGCTGCATATCATCTCAACCACTGCTCTCCACTTCTTTGTTCAATAAACAGAGGCAAAGCTAAAAATAATGGGTAGAAAAAACATCATTGTTACTGGTACCTCTCAAGTGACCTCAATATGAGTAATGTTCCTCATTCTGAATCTTAGAAAGTCCATTTTCCTCACTATTCCACATTTGAAGGGCATGTTATGCATTCAGTGTTATGAATTTTTATAATTAATGTCATGCACAGTCAGGAGATAATGAAAAGTTTTTTGTTTTACCACATTTAGTGGCAACAACAGTTTCAAGTGATAATGGAGAACAGTGGAGTTTGCAAAACCATGTCACTCAGTATTCCGGATTTGTACATACACGTGGTCCAGTGCTCTCCATTACTGCTGGCTTTCCTAGCAAAGCTACAGTTATTGCTATCAATATAAATCTGTGTTTCACCAACTACAAAACAGTGCCCCCCCCCCCCCCATGCTCATTACTAACAGCTGTACATGTTGAAGGAGAAAAATTGCAGAAAACAATTTTCAAATTTTCATTAAAAAAGAAAAAGAAAGTACTCCTCCTAGTCATGTTAAAGGAATGGATATAGGTAACAGAACGTGACTAAGACACAACACATTATAATCTCACCACCAGAACCTAATTCTGTCACTCTTTGTGAGAAATGTCATGAAGAAACAGTACACAGTGGCTTACCAGAGCAGTACCAACAACATTACACAACTATAAACCCAGTACTACGTAGCATTACTTGAAATATAGTAATATGAAACAGAATAAGCAGAATTGTAGAGTAATAGCACTGGAAAACAGTTTTTATGCTTCACATAAAATTCTGACAATTTGATAAAAAAATTAATCTGACATCTATATTTTCTCCCCTGTCCCTTTTGTAAATAAGAGTACATAGTATATTTTCCAAGTGAATGCTGCCTCCATTGCTGCTTCATAAAAATCGCCTTAACATTCAAAGTGTAAACTAAAAATTAAAATATCAAGGAATACACAAGGAGGGAGCTACAGTACTTTACACGTCCAAAGCCTGGCAGTGCGGCCTTTTGTTATGAAATATATACCTCAGATTCAGCACTTATAAATCATCAGGTTTACCAAAAGCATTAAATTTTATTTGACAATCTATCTTGCCACTATGAATATGGTAATATAAACCACCATTTTAAGTGTCATATAAAACGTTTTTGCTAATTCCCATATAAAAGGTCCTTTAAATTTTAGTCCTACACTATATTCTGCTTTAGATTTGACTTATCTTCTACTCGTTTATTTTGGGCCCTCTTAAACTCCTTGTTCAGTTATTTCCCCTATTCTTACCTGCTCCTTTCTCTCTTTGTCTTTATCCTCCAATATGTTGTTGGGAGCCAGTTGACAGTCTTTATAAAACGTTAGTCCTTGTAAAAGGCCTTAGCTACAACACCGTATGCTTTAATAGCCATTGTGACAAATCTGATTCAGTGAAAATGGCAAATAAAATGAAAACATATATTATGCATTATTGTCTAAAACACACAATGTTAAATGACAATATACCTATCTGGCTACGTTTATGAATCTTTTACGAAACCTTATTTCCAGATCACGAATGTCAGTTGTGTTTTAACTCGTTGGCCACAATAGAACGCTCAGCGATGACGCCACAATCACACACCATTTGTGACATTTTGTATGTAATCATTGGCATTGCACGAAGCCTCGCCCACAGGTTATGATGGTCACTCGACACAGAAAGCCTGCGATGTCATCCGGGTGCTGCACACCACCACTCTCTATGCAAGTTAATACTTTTCAACTGTACTGCTAATGGTGTTATTGTCCATGTTTCGATCTGGCACTTATTACAGACTTTTCATGCTCAGACATGGTAAGCTAAATAGGCCATGTCGGTGCAAGGTCACAGTAGGGTTACCGCCTGTCCCACTTTGCGAGGGACAGTCCCTCTTTGGACAGTTGCGTCCTGTAGAAAAATTGTAAAAACGGCAAATGTCCTGAGATTTTAGGGCAAAATTATTTCCTATATTTTATGTAATAGTTCCATAAAACAGTTATTCTGTATCTGAAACACTTAAATGGTATAAGAATCAGAATAAGCAACAACATGTTACAAGAATAAGCTTTTATTTAGTCAAAAAAGTGAAGTTCTGTCCTTTGTACTGGTCAGGGGTATGTTTTGGCCTGCAAAATCTGATGCTTGTACCACAATTGTCCCACTTTGGGCATTTGAAAAGGTGGCAATCCTAGGTGACAGCCATTGAGCTAAATATGACATAGCCAAGAGAAGGGGCACACAGGAGTAATGAGCGTCAGATCTCAACATCTGAGCAAAAATAATCATAGCAAGAAGGTACTGAACAGGAGGATTTTGTAACTTTTCACAATAAAAGGTCTTCATAAACAGGTCTGACTTTAATGGAGAACATCTATTAATCTATGAAAACTGAGGCTAAATAAAAGAACCGATATGATAGCACTAAGCGTAAATGATTCATAGTAGCTGAGACACATGAGCACAGAGTATGGAAGTCATGAGGTTGGTATATGAGTATTGCAGGTAAAGAGACTATAACGTTTAACTGTTAAAAGTGAATAAAATCATGTTAGTAAGGAGCTACTGCTAGCTACCCGCTGCAGTTGCTAACAGATAAGCGGGCGCAGCTGCTTCAAAGAATGCCTGTACTAGTACCAATACTCTACTGATGCCCGATCCGCAGGTTGATGTGCCCATCACACCCCCTGAAAGCTTCAGCCCGGAGCACGGCACCCACCCCCTTAGGTCCACCTTCACCATGCTACTTCCTTTAACTCTGATTAAAGTTTAACCGCAACGCAGATGACAAATGTGCCAATTATTTTATACTGCTCAAAGTACATAATATGGATAGATACATCCAGAACAAATTATTTTTCCATTTTAATAATATGCTGCATTTGCTCTATAAAATCATGCTAGACGGTGGTGTATTGGGTGGCACTATCTCTTTATGGCGTTGGATCTCCCAGCTGAGTTCTGAGAGGTATGGTTCTTAGCTGGGGTACTGTAACGTCCTAAGGTCAACCCGAAGTGAACCTGCGATTCTACACGCCCATAGCGATCAGCGAGTCCTGCAACAAACTGGCATCCAGATTTTTTTTTCCTTTCATGCATTCAGAAATCGAAATTGTTAAACCCGGGCCCTCACAGAGCGAATATGTTCAGAGTTTGTTTAGAGCTGCCACCTCTTCAAAAGCCGAAAGTGGTACTTTTTTTGTATAAAGGTGAGATTTTGCAGGATAAAACATACCCACGGCTTGTGCAAAGAGCACGTTTTTGCCATTCTTGCAGTATTTGAGTTGCTTATGCTATTTCATAAAACATGTAGATGTTTAGATATAAAATAAATGTTTTATGCAGGTATTAAAGAGAACTTGTAATTTTTTTGTCCAAAAATCTCAGGACATTTGCCATTTTTTTATTTCTCCCCTGCAAGACACAGCTGCTCAAAGAGGGAGGTGGTAACTACCGCGTGATGTGGTGAAATATATTACTGTTGGTGGTCTTTCATAGTCATACCTTTCTCCAGATTTGCGCCTCATATTTTAGTGTATTACTGATAAAAAATGTAGTTTTCTTACACATCACTGTCATGATCCGAGGACTGAAGTCACTAAACAATGACATACGTTTTAGTTTCAGGCTTCAAATCTTCGGAAACTATGTTAACACAGACTGTTACTCTATAGTTCATCGTTTAGTACTAGGCTGACTGCCCTTACAAGCCATTTTAAGCCTAGCCAATTATCCCCTGTGAGGCTCAAACCCTGCACCTTGTGTTTTTAAGGGAAACACCTTAGCCATTAAGTCACCGTCCCAACCGTAATGACTTTCAAAGTTTATAAGAACAATATTTAAAACCTGTTCCTGTTTTTGGGGCTTTGTTACCCAGTTTTTCAGGCTTTGCCCAGATTTCTTTAACTAAGAGGTTCAGAGGTATGATAGCAGTACATGTCTTCATTAGCTTTACGGACAGTATAGAGCTCAGCCCCACTGTTTACAGCTTCTCTCACATAAACAAATAGTAAGAGGTACATATGTGCTACACACACACACACACACACACACACACACACACACACACACACTCTTACTGCCAAGCGTTTTGCCTGCTAAAAATTAATCTGTTTAAAAGCACGGCTTGTTAAACTGTACTTTGTCAAGAACTGAAACTACAATTAGGTAAGAAACTATTCTGCCATTTGTGCAATACAGGTAGCTTGACGACAAGGGCGGGGTACGTGTGGCATTAGTAATAGTCTCTAGTTAAAGTAGCAAGTGACACAAACACACCTTCTGCACGCCTTTCCACCAGAACCCGCATAGGAAGGCATGGAACAATGAACAGGTACCCTGCTGTCACTCCGTTCCACACACCGATTTGTGCAGGAAGCATAGTGGCAGCAGTAACAAGATACCCAAGGTGACTTTAACAAAACAGAAACCAGGACAGTTAAGGTGTCTGACTCTGTACCTGTCATAGCCACAACTAAATGTGAAATTACTAGTTTCGGGTGCTTTTTCCTTCTTTGCAGGTCTCACCTGAGCTGCCGCAAGTGGCGACTCTGAATCCTTCAACCGTCGGAAGAAGTAAATCGTGCTGGATTAAAGCCTGAATCAGCTTTTTAAACAATTTAAATATCAAGCAGACGCAAAACATCTAAGTTGAAAATGATGGGGAGTGAGCAGTAGCAGAAGTCACGTTTTATTCATAACGATCCTCTGGTGTCTACCCACCTGTGCACCCCCCCCCCCCCAAGCTGACTATGGTTCCAGGGATGATAGCCAGGGGCTGGCCTCTCTTACTGACAGCTGTGATGGGGCCTCTTCAGGAGTCCGCTGCTGACAATGTCCGTTTGTTCGCACTCACCAATGAGAGCTCCATTTCTGGACGGAAAACAGGTGAACGGGCATTTCACGGGGAGCAGGTATCCCACGTACAGGACGAGGAGGAAAGGCTGCACGTTTTCACTCTGGTTTACAACTATGTACAGATCCCGTTTGAGATTACACTATGGATTCTCCTGGCTTCCTTAGCTAAAATTGGTAAGTGAAAGACTGGCAAATCCTGGAAGAAAATGTCTGGATAAGTGTTAGAAGTTATAGTTGGTGACTGAAAAATAACTGTACAGTTCTGTTTGTTACATCATCAGTCTTCCTCTATGCCAGTTTTAAGGTAAGCTGTTCACTGCTACTGCCACTGCTTGGTGAATGTGTAGGAAAACCTACCGTGTTAATCAGAACTTCAGGCTTCCCTTATTTCCTGCCTTTTTGTTGTAACATGCTTCTGTTTCAACTAGCAAAAGCCCAGTAAAAAAGTACTTCACTAATTGCTGGTCATAGCAGGTGCAATACCAATGTTGCACAGCGCTGTCTGAAAGACAGTTGCCAAAAATTGCGTTGTTTGCTTATTAGTCTACTCATTCAGTTTGTTAAGCAGGTGGGTTAAACGTGACCCTTTTCAGTCTCGATCTGGGTCATATTGAGACTAGGGTTACCACTTGTCCCACCTTGCGAGGGACAGTCCCTCTATGGGCTGGTGCGTCCTGCAAAAAAATTTAAAAAAATGGCAGATGTTCTGAGATTTTAGGACAAATTTATTTCCTATATTCTATGCAATAGTTGCATAAAACATTTATTCTGTATCTGAAACACCTAAATGTTATAAGAAGCAGAATATGCAACTAAAATGCTACAAGAATAAACTTTTAATTAGGCAAAAAAGTGAAGTTCTGTCCTTTGTACTGGCTGTGGATATGTTTCGCCCTGCAAAATCTGATGTTTGTACCAAAAATGTCCCACTTTGGTATTTGAAAAGGTGGCAACCCTAACAGTCACTGTATTTTCATTTGTTTACCGGGGTAGCGCTGATCTCCATGGGGCATTTTTAGACTCAACCAGGAGGGCTATCTGTTTAAGTGACTTGCTAAGAGTCACACAAGCAATGGAAGCTCAGGCTGAGGGAATCAAAATCTGAATAACTGGACGACTGTTAATGGTTCCTTAGTATTCGGCGCCATCTGGCAGGGAAAAGCATTTTTTAAGAATAAGCAGTTTGTTAGAGAAAAAATGTTTTATCTGTCTATCCATCTAGGGTTACCACCTGTCCCACTTTGCGAGTGACACTTGTGTCCTGACAAAAAAATATTAAAAAATGGCAAATGTCCTGAGATTGTCGGACATAATTATTTCCTATATTTTATGTAATAGTTGCATAAAACAATTATTCTGTATCTAAAGTACCTAAATGTTATAAGAAACAGAATAAGCAACTAAAATGCTACAATAATAAGCTTTTAGTTAGGCAAAAAAGTTAAGTTCTATCATTTGTACTTACCATATGTATGTGTCGGCCTGTAAAATCTGATGTTTGTACCGAAAATATCCCACTATGGCAATTTGAAAAGGTGGCAACCCTATATCCATCTTATCTGTCTATCTACTTGGTGCTTTTTGTCTGGGGTAGAGCACTGCTCAAAGATAGAACCATTCCAGGAGTGCAAACTGAATGAGCTAAACAAATGAGACAGGACCAAAAAAAAAAATCACCCAAGACACAAGTATGAAAAATATGTAATAATAAAAATAATATAAAAAGAGTAGAATATCACACAATCTAAGCACCTTTAAACACAATTATTTAAGTTGTCTGAAATATTTAAGATTTCAGAACTTAAATACATTAAAGCATAGCTGGCCTTAGGCATAGGCCAACTAGGTGGCTGCCTGTGGCGCTGCTCTAGCAAGGGAGCCTTTCCAGTAATCTGGATGGTGTAGGTTGACCAGGATGGGGGCACAGGGAGGTGTTGGGGGGCACTGTGGAGACCTTTTGCCTAGTTCACCAGTTGACCAAAGGCCGGTCCTCCATTAAAGATCAATTGAGGATAGAAAGTACAAATAAAGCTAATTACTGTAGGGGAATTACATAAGATTTCGTTAGTAGCCGATAGTGGGAATATGAGGGAGAAGAATGTGGTATATGGCTGTGTTAGTCTGTTAGGATGATTTTTGTTTGTTTTAGACAAGTCTGGCTAGAATTCATGGCTTAGCAAGAATATTTACACATTTACAGATGTGTTTTGGTACCGATTTTTAAGAATACGGGTGATGTGCAGAGCTGTAGTAACTACAGAGGGATTAAAATGATCAGTCACAGCATGAAGTTATGGAAAAGAGTAGTGAAGATAGGTTAAGAAGGGACCTGATGATTACTGATCAGCAGTATGGTTTCATGCCGGGAGAGAGCACTACAGATGCAATGTTTGTTCTAAAGAGTGTTGATGGAAAAGTACAGAAAATGTCAGAAGGAGTTGCATTGTGTTATTGTAGACTTAGAGAAAGCATATGACAGGGTGCCTAGAGAGGAGTTGTGGTATTGTATGAGGAAGTCAGGAGTGGCAGAGAAGTATGTGAGAGTGGTACAGGATATGTACAAGGGTAGTGTGACAGCGGTGAGGTCTGCGGTGGGAGTGATGGATTTGTTTAAGGTGGAGGTGGGGTTACATCAAGGATCAGCTCTGAGCCCTTTCTTATTTGCAATGGTGATGGACAGGTTGACAGACGAGATAAGACAGGAGTCCCCGTGGACTATGATGTTTGCAGATGACTTTGTGATCTGTAGTGAGTGTAGGGAACAGGTGGAGGAGACCCTGGAGAGATGGAGATATGCTCTAGAGAGAAGAGGAATGAAGGTCAGCAGGACCAAGACAGAATATGTGTGTGTGAATGAGAGGGAAGATAGAGGAATGGGGAGGATGCAAGGAGTAGAGTTGGTGAAGGTGGATGAGTTTAAATACTTGGGGTCAATAGTTCAGAGTAACGGTGAGTGTGGAAGAGAGGTGAAGAAGAGAGTACAGGCAAGATGGAGTGGGTGGAGAAGAGTGTCAGGAGTGATTTGTGACAGACGAGTACCTGTAAGAGTGAAAGGGAAGGCCTACAAGAGGGTAGTGAGACCAGCTATGTTATATGGGTTGGAGACAGTGGCACTGACAAAAAGGCAGGAATTTGAGCTGGTTGTGGCAGAATTAAAGATGTTAAGGTTTGCACTGGGTGTGACGAAGGTGGACAGGATTAGGAATAAGTATATTAGAGGGTCAGCCCAGTTTGAAGGTTTGGAGACAAAGCCAGAGAGGCACGATTACATTGGTTTGGACATGTGCTGAGGAGGGATGCTGAGTATATTGGGAAAAAGATGCTAAGGATGAAGCTACCAGGTAACAGGAAAAGAGGAAGGCCTAAGATAAGGTTTATGGATTTGGTGAGAGAGGACATGCAGGTGGTTGGTGTGACAGAGCAAGATGCAGAGAACAGGAAGAAATGGAAACAGGTGATCTGCTGTGGTGACTCCTAATGGGAACAGCCAAAGAAGATGATGACAGATGTTCACACTTTGGGGAAAGTATAAATACATTTACACATAGTGATAAAGCATAGTAAAATTCATATAATAGAGCACAAGATGCATAAGGAGTAATACAGTGATATCAACATTAGTTGCTGTAAGATTTTTGCAACAACAGGTACAGTTTCAGCTGCCCATCTTACAAGTATCTCCAAATGGAGTTGCACACACACACACACACACACACACACACACACACACACACACACACACACACACACACACACACACACACATCATCCACCACACAAACACACAATCACTCTACTACATGAAAGCAGGGGGGCAAGCCCCCCCACACCCCCCTACTTAAATATACTCACTCCGAGGTCGCACTACATGCAAACACACACAAAACACCACCACACAAGCTACTTTCTCTTCGCACACACACATCACAGCAACAAAACACACTGACAAACACCACAGCCCCTACCCAAACCCCTTAACACACACACACACACACACACACACACACACACACACACACACACACACACACACACACACACACACACACACACACACACACACACTTACCTGAATACATGGCCATAGTGGAACTTTAGAAGCGTGAAATTCAAAACCTCTGGCATTTGAGGTTTTGAATTTCGCGTTTCTAAACATTCGCTATTATGGGGTTTTGACTTTTTGGGCTCGAGATACTGAAATTCGAGATTTCAGTATTTCGAGCTTCTGAAGTGAACCCATGTATGTATGTATGTATGTATGCATGTATATCTGTCTATATGGTAAGTAATGTTACAGAAAGTTTTTGGTAAGGCATGTAGTTAGGGTCAGGAATAGCACAGATAACTAAGGTAGAACATTGTGGAAAAACCCTACCTCTGCCCCCAATCCTAATCATGCATCTTACCTTATACCAAAAAAAAAAAAAACTTTCAGTAACACTATCACTATAGGGACAAAACTGAGTTGAATTTTGCTAGAATTATGGTTAGTACATTGGAAAAGGAAATTTTGTTTCCATTTTCAATGTAATGTGTGTGTTGGTTAGTCAAGTGGTCGAAATGCTTAGTTCTGTTTTTTGTGTCAAAAATTTACATGTCAACCATTCACAATGTAATCATATACATATTATATGTATGTGTATATGTATATAGACACACACAATTTCTCACATGCCAGTAACAGGTGCAGGTGGATAGTATCAAGTATGGTTTTAGCTAACAGAGATTTTATCGCTACAAAATAAAATAAAAACAATGGATTTATTACTGTTCCTTGTTCTTAATTAAAAAGTCTGCATTCCTTTTCTGTTGCATAACAAAAGCATTTAGGCATTATTATGTGTACGTAACACATATATTCTTACAGTCCATTACAGCACAGATCCTGCTGGTATTATAGACTTAGGAAAAAAAGATAAGTATTGCTAGAATTAATTTTATAACTGTTTTGCATTATCTTCTTTGAATTTCCAATATTCGAATGAAACACATAACCATGTCAGCAGTAAGTTTTACTCCATTAGATATTATGGCCAAAATGCCTTCAAAAACAGAGTCTGTCCTCTAAGGCTGTCACTAGAGATTATTGAATGTCTATAAAATATGTTCCTCTAAAACTTAAAAGGATTCAAGAAAAATTCTTGCACAATTGCAAGTCAGCATGACTGCTCCTAATGCTGATTTCCACCATGTACTACTGAAACCATCTGACTCATAAATGTCACTTTATTAATAACATAGAATACTGCATATAGTAAGCGATTTAGACTAACCTACATTATGCAACATGCATATGCCATTGTGAAAGGCCAGTTAAACTCTGTACTTTATGGTGTATACAGTATGGTTGCAGAAGGGCAGTCATCTCTCTTCTGAGTGCTGCCTATGGCACAATGTTATTTAGTCACTGCTGCGTGGGCTGAGGAGTGCACTACCTATGAATGTTTCCTTAGCACCTGACCCCACCCCTTTCTCTTGGCAGCAAAGCATCTTGGCATGCTTTGTGCAGCTCTAAGTTATACTAGTCATATGTTGTCAAGACAATCTTGTAGTACACAAGCCAGATTAAAATTCAGCTGCCCATCTAACATAGCATATTCAGTTGAGTCTTCACCTTAACAAATGATGCATTTGTTTAGAATATGCAGAGTGTCTGGATATTCATAACAGGAGCCACCCCAGATAGTAACCATGGTTGATAGTTCAATAAGCAAGGAAATTGTGAGGGGGATACCATTAACAAAAAGCTGCCTGTGACAACAACTTATAGAATACGTTAATTTTGGGATAACATCTACAGGCAGTTTCTGTCTTATTGTTATTTTTTGGTTAATGGTGAAGCCCAACCACTTTAGAAAATTGAATACTGTTTGCTGTCTTCACATTTTGTGTATGTAGGTCATACCACCTTGCAGGTTTCAGTGGCTAATATCTTCCCAACCTCTATATAGTATTTCATCAATGAAAGAGAGGCTTATCAAGCAATTTCACTCTGTTTTTGGGAGTTGATGGTCACAGCTGGCAACTTTTAAGCACTGATATAGTTTTTGATCCTCAGTGCCTGCAGCTGAACTTTTTCATGCACCAAAGCCAGTTTCAGAAACAAGTCTTGAAGTGCTCTTTATCCAAGTGAGATTGGTTTGCAATTACATAGCTACCATCAGAGGCAACAAACAACTTGAATTCAAGATTATAAGTCCACTGTTTATACATGGTATCAGTATTGTTATATTTATAATGGTCAGTCTCAGTTTTATTTATTATATTTATAATGCTCTGAGGATATCTTCAAATACTGACATTACAAAGGAGAAAAGCTTCACAAATGCTCACAAATAACTGCACTTGATTTAAAAAACACATTTTTGTTCTGACCAAGAGAAATATTTTTTAAACTGAAATTATGGTCCAAAAACAATATTTACAAATCCATTGTTGCTTAGAATATTCAACTGTGACATACAAGAACAATTTTCTGTTCACCTTCCGCTACTGACTTATGGAGGAAGAAGTAGGAGGGATGCAATTGGACAATTAATACTACAGACACTAGGGGTTGCACCTGTCAAAAGAACACAGCATGGTTTAAATTATGGAAGTGGGGAGAATGGCCTTAGACAATTAACAGTATATGATTTAATATATTCAGATGTAGCATGTGCTCCTGGAAATTAACATTGCATATTTTATTTTGCAAATTGGGAGGGGTGCCACTGACTTGATTAAAACTACATTGTTTAATATATGGAAGTGGGAGGGAGCCATGGAGAATTACTAGGTAGTTTAAAATATGAAAGTGAGACGGGGTGCTCCTGGACATTTACATTACTTTTTTGGTATGTGGGATGGTGGTCCTGGGACAGCTAACAGTGCATGATTTATAACATCATAGTTATTGGTTTTCAGAGATAAATAACACATACTTATGTATATGTAAAGAGAAGTGTCATTACAGGCCAAGCTATTACAGCAACAAGATGTAATTAGGAAAATCATTTTAAGAAGGAGTTAATAAGTTTTGAGCAATTATTTTGGAAAGAGGGTATGATTTAGAGTTCATTAGAAGTATTTTACAAAAGATAAATTTAAATAGCAGCAAAAAACTGTGCAACTTTATTGGAAAATTGCAAAAAAAAAAAGTAGGAATGAGATTGTTAAATAAAAAGAAAAGTACAGATTATAGTTTTGCATGTTTTTATAGATACTGTTGATGCAATAATTAGAAATTGGAGAACAACAGAAAGCAATGCAAATTTAAGCAAAGTAACATGAAAAAGCCTCTTGATTTAAATTAAGTGAGAATTTGAAATATATTGTGGAGAAAGTTTAATAAACATAGTGAAAAATGTTGATACTTTACACGTGTTTTGTTGATTTTGTTAATGCGGGTATTAATATACAGATTGATAGAATGGAAAGAAGTTATTCATGTCTGGGCAGAGTTACTTGCAATTCAGAAAAGGTAGTATATTCACAACAATACATAATGCATTCTACAGAGGTAAAAATTAAAAGGAATTATTTTATACAGTGATGTGACTAAAATAAGGTGAATATATTATATAAGCACTCCATTTAATATAAAAACTTAAAACAATGTTTTTATGTTTTAGATTATGTAGAAAACCTGACATATACTTATCTAAATAGTATGCTGGAAAATAATGAATTAATTTGGCAAACTAAATTGGATGCTATCGCTCCTCCTGCTTTAAATGATCCAATTAATGTTAAATGTCCTTTAAAACTGAATGGAAATAGAAAGACTATATGACTAGTTTAAGACTAGGGAAGTATATGGGTTGTAATTAGTAGACCGAAATGCTAAACTTTATTTTGAGTGTAAATGTGTACATTTCTGCATGGCTTCAGTGGTGGTTCCAAAGAACATTATTGTTCCTTTTTGGTTTAAGTTATGCTCTTGATCAGACTGGACAGCATTTCAGGTGCAAATAGCGCTGCATGGTTTAATACAGAAATTTAGGAGGGGGTTTAATACACATAATTGGGGGGAGTAGACAATCAACACTACATATTTTAATATACAGTAGTGATGGATACCCCATGACAATCAACAATAGTGTTTTATATATGTATGTGGGAGGGTTACCCCTGGATAATTAACAGGTCATGTTTTAATAGATGGGAGGTGATGGGTGTCTCTGGACACTTAACACTACATGCTTTAATATAGGAAAGTGGAGTGTGTGTCCCTAGACAATTAGCAGCATACCCATTAATATACAGAAGTGGGAGGGGTGTTCCTGTATAATTAGCAACATGCATGTTAATGTGCAGGAATGGGAGGGGTGTTCCTTGATAATTAGCACTATACATGTTAATGTACAGGAGTGGGACAGGTGTCCCTGAACAATTAGGATGTATGTTAATATACAGAAGCGGGAAGGGTGTTTCTTGACAACTAGCACCATGCATGTTAATATACAGAAGTGGGAGAGGTGTTTCTGGATAGTTAGCACTATATTCTTAATATATGGAAGTTGGAATGGTGCTACTAGACATGTAACATAGCATGATTTAATATACAGATGTGAGAAAGGTGCCTTTGCACAACTGATACTACATAGTTTATCATATGAAAGTGACCGTTGCCCCTGGACAATTAAATGAAAGGTAACAGTGACAATTAACACTACATGTTTTAATAAAAAGAAGTGAGAAGGGTTCCCTAAACAATTAATACTATATTGTATTATTTGGAAGCAATGGATGTCTCTGGATGATTAACACTATATATTTTACCAAGTGGTGGCAATGTTCCTGAATGATGAACCATGTAATTTTAATATATGGATGTGGAAGCGGTCCCGCTAGATAAGTAGCACTACATGTTTTGATAAACAGAACTAGGAGAGGAGATCTTGGAGAATTTATACTACATGTTTTAATAGAGAGAAGTAGGAGGGGTGATCCTTAATGTTAATTGCATTTATATATGGAGTTGGAGGAGTGCTTATGGGCAGTCAACACTACATGGTTTAATAGTTGGAGTGGTGTCCTTGGAAAAGTAACACTACATGGTTTAATTGTGGGGAGGGGGGGTCTCTGGACAAGTAACGCTAGATGATTTAATAGTAGGAATGGTGTCACAGGACAAATAATGCTACATGATTTAATAGTGGATAGGGATGATCCTGGACAAATAATACTACAATGGTTTAATAGTGGGAGTGGTAGCCCTGGACAAGTAATGCCTCATGGTTTAATAGTGGGGAGGGTTATCTGTGGAACACGTTTAATGAACAGAAGCAAGAGTGGTGCGTTTTAGTACATTTTAGTAATGGAAAGGAAAGAAGGACACATTTTCTTTAGTGAGAATTATGGATGTTTTTACAGAGAAGTTGGAGTGGGCCTAGAACAGGGGTCTGCAACTTTCACTATCAAAAGAGCCATTTTTGGCCCCTCTCCCACCAAATAAAATTCATTGGGAGCCACAAAACCTATCTGACCCCTAAAATGAAGATAGCACAGCTTATAAAGTTTTATATATAGTTATTATACTAAATATAAAAGAACTAACTTTATAAGAATAGTATTTAAAATCCATCCATATTTTTGTTCCTTTGTTGAGATTGGTCGATCACTGTGTGTGTGTGTGTGTGTGTGTGTGTGTGTGTGTGTGTGTGTGTGTGTGTGAGATATCTCTCGACCTTTTAGAACAGGGGTCTGCAACCTGCGGCTCTGGAACCACATGTGGCTCTTTCACTCCTCTGCAGTGGCTCCCTGTAGCTTTGAAAAATAATGGCCACTCTACCGCACAACACAAACACACACAGACAGTAGACGAGTGATGAACTTGCTAGAATAACAGTATTTCTGTTGCCATGCATTCCACACACACTGAAAGCAATCGAGCGATCCTCTTGCATCAGCAGTGTCTCCTGAAAGGTTTCCATTCCTCTCGTACCTCTCAAAGTCTTATCACAAGAAATCTGGACAGAGCTATAAATAAAGGGGAACAAAGGAACAAAAATAGAGATGGATTTTAAATGTTGCTCTTATAAACGTATAAACTGTATTTTCCACACACACTTACCTCTCAACTGTGCAGATTTTCACAGAATGTCCTGACTTTTGCCTCATATTTTACGTCTGTTTCCTCATAAAATTGTGTTTTTCTGGCAAATCATTGAGGGCTGAAGTCAGAAAAAATAGACAGACATTTGAGTTTCAGACTTTATACCTTCCATAAAATTCATGCTAATGCAAAATGTATTGTTCTGTCAAATTTCTAAGTTTGTCAGAGCAATATTTAAAAAGAGTCCCTAGTTTTGGGCCTTTATGTCCCATTATTTATGGCGTAGAAGAACATCTACAGTGCTCACATTCCAATGGAAGTGCATCAGAAAAGCAGTAGAGAAGAAACACTACAGAGCTCAATCAATGGACAGTTTGCAAGAAGAGGAGGCAAACCTAGATACGTTCAGCAAGTACACCTTTGTGGAACATCCTAGACCTGACTTGCTGAGGGGATGTGGAGGAAGAGGAAGCATACCTCTGCTGCTTGTTCTGCATTATATAGATTACTGGGCACCAACATGCCTTATCTCTTCCACACTATGCAGTTACTGTATAATTATTACCTCTCTGCAAGACTGCAGAGGTAGGTTTCTTTTCTGTCACATGGAAATATTAATTTATACATATTAGGACAGCTATTGCTCAGTAATGCCCAAAGCAGAACTATGTCACGCAGCAGAAATTACACTGTGTTTTGCTACAACTTTTATGCAAAATGACATAAAAAAATGCTGAAAGAAAGAGGCTGTCTGTTCTGCCTTAGTGCTGCAACTAGCCTGCAAAACATACAGCTCACCTTTTCCTACACTCTTGCTCAGGTGTCAAAGGCATTTACAAATATCACAACTGTCTTGGCCTCTACTGCCTACTCTTGCAAACTGTTCTGTAAATATACCATCTTCTCTGTGAATAAGTACTTTAGAATATCCATAATGAACTGTGTTCCCTTAATTTGGTTGTCCCCATTTTACCACTTTGCCTTTTCATTCAACCTAATCGCATCAAGCATCACATTCATTGCCTTTGTGTAATTATACTGTATACTCAAGTGGATATGATCTTAAATCTTTTCCATAAACATTTCCACTATCCTCCACACTATCCGTGTTGCCTGTTTTAATACCTCATCCTTGAGTGTGAAGTCTTTTTCCCTTTAAGGCTTTTAGAACTGCATGTAGCACTCCTGCTGTGGACTTTCAAGGGTATGGAAGAGAAGCATGTTTTATCTCCTTGTCCCTGAGTGCTACAGCTCTAGTTGTATAGTTCTTAATATTTGTTTTTCCTTGCTTCTGCCCTCTCCCTAGGAATCACAAGGTAAGTTTTATGGACAGCATTTGCCATGACTGTCATTTAGCTCAACTGAGACTGAGCTATGGCTGAGATATATTCTAAAATATAGTCTAATCTGTTTTCATTGCTTTAATCTGCAAACACACACCATCGTACCATGTAGTTCATCAGACTTGGCTGTGAGTAGATGTGACACATCATGCAAAAATCACCGCAATTTGTCTATGTGCCTATGAATTGCCAGGATAGGTGTTTGTCTAACAGCAAAAGCACAAATATACATGCAAATTCAATTGAAATATAACAGATAACTCCTGGTCCTCATGTACATCATTGTCCTGTGCTTATTCTCCTCTGAGAGCACCAGGCCGATTTCCCAGTTCAAGAGGAGCATGATGTGCCAAAGACGCAACTGTAGGCCCTACATCCATGCGATCTTGGATGTGGAAGATGCACAGCCTGCTAACCCATATAGCACATTACAGAATATGGTAAATGTAAATGCATTCATTATAGCAGAGATGACAGATGTCTGCCAACACGGAGTCCTACATGTCATATATAACACCCTGCATGTTTACTGTATCATTGCCAGTGGCTATAATACTTAATGTTTCTTCATGAGCATATGTTTCACTGTGAATCATGGTACCAACTATTACTGTCATTGACAACAGGCAATTATAGTCTGTCATTGGAGGCAGACAATTCTTTGATTAAATGTTCGCAAAACTTAGTTATATCGTATGTCTTACAATTAGTCATAAACTGCCAGTTAAAGTGAAGTTATAAGACATTTCACTATTAAATCCCATTATGTATGTATGTATGTATGTATTTCATTTGTTAACTGGTTAAGTGAACTGATCATGGACTGTTTTCAGTTACAACCTGAGATGGCAGTAACTACATAATGGTATATAGTCAATGTGATAATACATGTGTACCAATAACAGTGAGGAAAGCATTCCATTGAATATATAACAGTAGGGAAGACATTAATAATTATATTCATGGAACTTAACTTTACATTTGATTGTAAGGTCCTGCACTGACATGCACATAACTTATTACCTGTCTGCAAGTATATCTGGTGGACATAAGCAATTTTTTTATCAATAAAGTGTATCTGACGTAATTGCATGGGGCCTAACTGCTACAGTATAACTGGTTACTTCAGCACCATTTCACAAACTACTCAAATCTGGGAAACATCCATAATATTGAGAGATCCATGAAAGTGTGGCTCATGCATAATAGCTAATTATTTTGACCATTGTATTTATATACCTGGGTGTGTGGGAGTACCACCAGATGCAGTGTCACCTCCTGGCAGCCTTCAGGCTGGACCATGTTCACCAGTGACATCTTGAAGGCTTTGTTGTCTGTGAAGAGGTTAGATGGTAGTCTCCTGTGCTGTACCTGACAGCATCTGTATCTCTGGCCCATCATCTTCCTAAGACACATGTGCAAGTAAAAGAAAGACAACCTTAATTGATAGAAAAAATGGCAGTAAATAAATATATCAACATCAATATGAAATAATATGCTTATTAATAGTAAAAAGTACGCATAAATGCAAATCACACAATATAAAACAAAGTACAGAGTAGTGCACACAGAGTCATTTATTTAAATGATATGTTTATTCATTCTTTCTGATTTTGATGTCTGGGATAGCACCACTGGACAAACTTCCTTTTTTTTGGGGGGGGGGGGGCAGAACAAAAAAAAGCTCCAGTTACTTTTTAGCACAAACAAGTACAAGAAATGCTATATTAAATCTATTATTTGATCTAAATACACTTGCATATAGGTAATAAGTTATTTGAATGGCAGTGCAGCACCTTACAATTTTATTTAAAGTTAACTTCCATGAATAAAATTTATGACTGTCTTCCATAATGTTATATATTCAATGTCAGAAGAAATGCAAATCAAGCAGAAATTTATTTATTTTCATGAAAACATATACATTTCAACTGTAAGGCAGTGTAACATGGAAAATATAGCCACGCATCAATTTTTAACAAGTATATTCACTCTATGGGGCATGAACTGCATGTTATCATCAGAAAATGTCTTACCTACTAAGGTTTGATTATTTACAGCTCATTTTCATTATTTTGATAGAGAAGAAGCATAAAATAGCCACATATAAAATATTATAAATGCTATGGTTATGGGTAAAGAGTTAGTGGAGGAAAATATTTTGTAAATCATATACACATAATCTATATATACACATACATAGAGAGAGGATCAGAGCGATAGTAGTAGCAGGACAATTACAAAAACACAATTATTTTTTTCCAAAATTTTCCAAAAGTTACTTCAAAACAAACAAACATACTATCTATCTGGCTTTTCAATTTGAAAAAAAAAATACTGTCCACCAGGCAAACAATAATTTATGGTGCTCTCCACTCCCTAGTACATTCAGTGTTATGCAGCCCTTCCAACAAACAGGCTGACTTACATAAGTCCACGATGTAGGACTCTCTTAAGGCTCAGCATCTTATCTTATAAACAGATATACTCCACAGGTTAGAACTGGGCTATCATATGCCATGCTTCCAGGTCTTCCTTTAGATGACCATCCAGATGAGGAACAAACTTTCTAGTGTTAGTCCTCTATGCTACTCTCTTATGCTAGGAGTCACAAATGAAGCCTTGTTGTCTAGTTAACACATGACAGTTTCTGACTTCAGCTCTGTGGATATATTCCCGCAGCTACACTGCACTACACTTATAGACATGCTACACATTTTCCAAATTCATTGCAGACTTTTCATTAATGAAGTGCCAGGTATTACACTGGTTGAATTCCCCATTATTGCATGTATGTGATGCATTCTGCATAGGCAAGCTAAAAGGCACCTACAGCAATGAGTCTACAAACATATCCGTTTTATTGGAAAACACAAGAGTAGTGAGTTAAGTAAATGTGCAAGAGTAATGCATTAAGTAAACATGCACAACAAGAGTAATGCATTAAGGAAATATGCACAGCTTTGTAACAGTTAAAAAACATTACATTCATTGTTTTGGATAGCGTAATTTGAAATATTAGAGGCTGTACCTGTGAAAATAAGCTTCACTACAGAGAACTCATCTGGCATTTACACTTGAACATTGCTGTTTTCCCTGAACTTACTAATTCTATTTCTGTTTGTGTACAAAATTAAGAGCAGATGAATTATAGTTTACTGTCATAATTTGAACATATTTATTAATATATTGCTGAATCTTGATTTTTTTACATCTATTTTTTTTTAATTACCTGATGACATGACTGTTTTTTTTTTTTCATTTTATATTTACTCCATGTGAATTGACTGTAACTTATTCCAGTGAAGTGCATATTAAGTCTGGATTAAAGCACTTAATGGAATTTGTTCTTGGTATACTCTCAGTGGAATTGCTTTTGGCATCAAGAGTTGTCAGATTTTGTTTTTAGTAATGTTCACATTATATCAACTCTCCACTTTAAAATAAACTTGGTTTATTTTATTTTAGGCAAAATACCTTTCCACATTTGCACAGCTTTTCACAGAGGTATCAGTGGTTTCGCATCACAATGTTTTATAGCTCATTGGTTAAATTGGAAGATCCAGCACATGTACCAGCTCAGTGCATTCAGTGTGCACGTTTGTGGGAAGCAAATTTTCAGCTGTTTTCTATGCACTGTTTTCAGCTTTTTCATGTTGGTATGTTAAAACATTCAAAGTATGCATAATTAAGCCAGTGTTTTTATCATATTGTACAACTTTTTCACTTTGTCAACATTCTGTCTCTCTACCTTTGGGTCCAACAATGATATAAGCCACTCACTATTAACATTCATTTAAGAATTTACTTAACAATTTACTTTGAATTTCACTTTTGTTAGACTCAGTTTGCCAAAATGAAAGAAAAAATAATAATTTCGGCATCCAGCATTCAGTCAATCTGCATTTCAGTAGGCGGAGAAGTAGACACACAATGCATTATAACTAACAAGCAGCAATATTAAGGATCAAAATGTAATATAGTTTAGCATATTTATATCAACTTTGCCCACTGAACAACAGCCAGTGTAATATTAACAACCACTGGAGACCACTTCATATTTCAAGTGGGCTTTATTTAAAGTAAATTACCCACTCGGAAATGGAAAGTAAGAATAATTGCTATATTAATTAGGGTATGCTAATTCTAAAAGCCTCTCAAAAGAAAATAATATCTTAGAGTTCTGAGTCTTTTGCGGTCAATAAAATCTGAGGCATACTCTGAGATACTTGATTTTAATTCCCGAAGGTCCCAGGCCCCGGACAGTACATCTCTCCGGTACTTCTCTCTGCCAGACAAATTAATACCTCCTATCCAATACTCAGTCTCATTGTGTGTAGGCCCCTGCCTGTATATCTGTCCACAGTATAGCCTTTCCCCTGATAGAGGGGCACACATGCATTTCTCTCTCTTTCTTTGCGATTCTTCCTTTTATAAGAAAGCATGGCTTCCTCTGCTGAGGGAAGATGCGGTTCCTTCTCTCAGATTCCCCAAAATGGTAGCTCCACACATGCACAGCAAAATCTTAGGGGGCCCTATACCACTATATATGCATACTGTAATAGGTGGTGTGCCTGGTAGAGATATTATCACACACCCAATAGTGTTGTGAGACAAGTTTTGCACCATGCATACCTCTTGTGTACCTTATTGCAGTTTTAAACTGACATTTGTATTTTTTGTAGTTTGACTCTTATACTTAGCAGTTTATGTATGGTATTTACATGTTTTGCATGACAGCTTAATGTAAAATTCCATCTGTTTTAACAAAGTGATAGCTGTGCAAGGTTGAAACATTTTAGCTGTTTGAAATTTTGGTATGATTCTTAGGATAGTGATTTAAAGGACTCCTCTATCAAGCTGCTATGTGCTATAGTGAGGTCCATTTATAAATGGGTAGTAACACTACACAATACTTCAAATGAGGTCTGGCAGATGATTGGCTCCAGATGAGAAGATGAGCATATCAGTAGCCCAATGCATCATACATATGCATATTGCGTTCTAAGAAACACAGCCTCAAAAGTATACACAAGAGTAAGGTACATGTAAGCAGTAATGCTCTCTCTTCCATCATTTTAAGTGTTTTCATTCTCAGCCATAAGATCTGGTACACCCCCGGTTAGCTGTAGTGGCCAAAGGCAACAGTGGCTTGGTGTCTGGAACAATGTTTTGTTATGGCTTGACTGTGACCATTCCCCCTTGTCTTTGGATTGTGTAATGGCCATCATGGCCTCCACACATGGAATGGAGAACAGTTACTTTATGCTTCAAGGCTATAGCTATGGGTGTTGTGTTGGCTACTAGGGATCTGAGCAGGGATGTCTGTTCCCTTCCCTATACTATCTTTCATGGTGAAGGCACTGTAGTCCACCCCACAAGCCATGCAACTCATTCAACAACTTTACAGTGGTATGTGCAGCCTAACTTCTTGCTACAGAAGGATGGAGCCCTCACTGTGAGTTGGGTGACCTGGGTTTAATTAGTAGCCCTAGCAGTAGATGAACATGGCAGGGAGAGACAGGAGTGAAGGTAATGGCTCACTCACCTCATGAATGGGAGGGGTTTGCATATGCACACCGAATGATGCAGTCTCTTGGGTGGTGACTGAAGATACCAAAACCCATGTTCCAAGAGGAGTGGCAGAACCACTAGGGTGGAACACATTTTGCAGATGTCATATAGTAAAGTAGGCTCATCAATGTCTGCATTTTCTGAGGAGACTGAGGATAGTGAGTCTACCACCCCCTATCTTCTCCACCTTCTATAGGGGTACCAAAGAATGTATCCTAATGTGTAACTTTTCAGAGTGGTATGAGAGCTGCTCAGTTTCAGACCAAAAAGCCCTACAAAGAATAATGAAAGTGGAAGAGAAGATAACTCCTGTCATGCTGGAAGTTTAAAGCCTGTTATCAGGAGTTATGCAAAGCATGATGTCACAACAGAGCTACAAAAATAATCAAGGATCCTACACACCATCTTATGAACCGTTTACATGCTTGTCATACCACAGAAGATACCACAGAGTGCACTGTAAAATATCCAGGTTCAGAAACAGCTTCATCCCTCTTGCAATAATCTCAGGGAAGGTGGACACTGACAAGATATGGGACAGCCAACGTTTTTGGTCCAGATAAATGAGAAACAATTCGGATTCTAAACATGATACATAATAATAATGAATGTGCAATATTATACTAACTAGATCCTCTTATTCATGTGAGAATCACTCAGTGCAATAGGAACTTGTACAATAAAAGATCATTCAACTGCTGAAAATTATAGATAAGGTAAACTGTAGTAATATGTAGGTAGAATAACCTGTCTAATGTGAAATGATGAATATGTGTCCATTGTATGTGTTATCGTATGCATGTATGTAAATATCCTCTCAATTCCAGCCTGATGCATGCAATTTTGTTTAGACTGCACTTGTGTAGGCTAAATAACAATAAAGTTTACTGTGACGACTTTGATAATAATGTGGCAACACTGTTGCATTGGGGATTGTGCAAACATTATAATACTGAAGGAGCTGATAAGCATTGCAAACATAAGCCACAGAAAGCATTATAAAGAATGATAAGTTTATATCACATGGGATCACCAATTATCAACATTTCAAAAAATAGATGTGAGAAAACCAGATATAGTAGTCCATGAAAACAAAGCAAAAGTAGCATTGATCACTGAAATTGCTACACTCAGTGATTACACGGTTTGGTACTGTATTTGGTTTGCTGAGTGATATAGTAATTTTGTTTATCGAGCTTAATCTGCTTTTTTGCTTTGTTCCAAAGCTTGTGAAAGGCTTACTTAGCTGTGGGTGATCTGGTGTGGTGCCAGGTTTTCCAGGCTTTATCCCTGACTCTAAATAGGACTTTTGTGGTTTTCTGGAGACAAGGGGTGGGATTGCTGTGTATCCTGTTTTAAGGGGGCTAGTTGGTTGAGGATATTTAGGAATGTGGAGTTGAAGTAATCAGCTGCTTTGTCTAATGAAAGGCTTTTGATGGGGGACCAGTAGCAATGTTGCAAGGTTCTTATGAAGTGGTCTCTAGGAAAATTGTTGTTAGAGCGGGTTTGTAGAAGGGAGGGAGAGTTAATTATTTTAAGTTTGTGCCTGAGGATAAAAGTGGGGCTGCAGTCACTTAGAAAGTTTGGTAGGGTACCACATTGATGGGCAGTATTTGGTTTATTTGTGAGGATCCAGTCAAGTATAGATTCTCTTTTTGTGGCCTTATCGATGCGTGTGGGAGTATCTATAAGTTGGGTGAAGTTATATAGATTAGTGTGGTGAGTGGGGGTGGGATAATGGATGGAGTTCCAGTCAATGTGTACATCATCTAGCACAATAGTTTCTTGAGGGGAGGGAGTATGAGGCCCAGTGAAGTATGGATTCTAGGGTGGTTACGTTGTCAACCGGGGGTATATGGACACCCAGTAGGTTTAGGTGCTTATGTTGGTTAAGGGAGAGTTTTGCAAATAGAGTCTCTGCATTGTTGAAGTTGGGGGAATTGTTTTGAAAGAGTTGGAGTTGTAGGTTGTTTCTGTGAAGTAGAGCTAAGCCTCCACCTCTTTATGTAGCCGGTCTGCCCTGAGAATGTTATACCCAGGTGGGGTAATGGAATTATCTTTAATATGTGGTTTAAGCCGTGTCTCTGTGATAAGAATAATATTAGGGCTATATAAGGAGATGGCAGCATGAAGATCTATTTTATTCATGATACTGCGGGTATTCATATTTAGTATCAGTAAGTTGGTGGGTTTGTGCTTAGCTGGATAGTGATGGGTGCATGGCTTATTAGCATGGGTTGCTGGCCCGGGGTTGTGGTGAATGTCTCCTCCTAGTAGTAGTTGGGTAGTTATACAGGTGATAGTTTTTAGGTACTGGATGATTAGGTGGTGAAATTGTAGACTTGGTTGCTTTCTAGATGGATAGAAGTGGTACATGGGAGGGGCATGGTATATGGAGGGTTGGGGTATATGGTGGGGTATATGCTTGTGTGAGTGGGGGTGATAGTAATGTTGTGGATTAGGGTGGGAAGATTTGGGGCACATACAGTCAGTGATTGTGAGGAGATAAGAGATGCTGATGGTGGCTATGGAGAGAGAGATGAATAGGGAGGTTAATTCCAGGATAGTATAGTGGAGATGAGACTGGGGGTATTGAGACATAGTGGTAGAGGGAGAGAGGTTGTGGAGTTAGAGGAGGTATTTATATTTGGTGAGGGTGTGAGTTGGGCGAGTAGGAGATATGGGTGTGGATATTGAACTGGTAGGTGGTCTGGAGTGGTGGGAAGTGGAAGGGCGTGTGTAGATGGTGCTGATGGATGTAATTATTGGATAATGGGTGGATGAAGTAAGAGTCTTAGCAAAGAGGTTACCTATAAATTCAGAGTATGCAAGGGTGGGTGGGAATTGGGGACAGGGTAGGAGAGCAGAGTGAGCCCATAGGGCGAATGGAGCAGGATGAGACAATTAAGGTATGTGCAATTCAAAAATAAAGTATCGGTTGCTCAGAAGTCACATCTATAATATTAGTCCTTCTTATGTTACTAATGTTTTTTTTTTTTTTAAGTAGTGAAATCCCTTTTTAATTTTACCACTTGGATGCCCTAAGAAATTACCTTGTCTGAGGGCTGAGAGAGAGAGTGAGTCAACTATTGTTGAGTCAGAGACAGACTGGGAGGGTAGTGGGGATATATCACATAGAAGAAGAAAACATAAACATGTAAATGTTTCTTTAGACACTGGAAGGGCTAGAATTACAGTTTAGTGTGGAATACTATTTATCTATAGATATCTATATATAAACTATCTGTCTATATATATATATATATATATATATATATATATATATATATATATTATCTAGTAGTATATACTATAGTAATATATATACTTATCACATCTGCAATGAAGCTTATGTGCCTGCAAGTATCTGCCAGTGCTTTTACGGTGTTTGACAACAGCAGCTGTTGACAGGGAGGCCACTGTTGTTGCGGGAATTAGTCACAAGGCCATAAAATGATTGACCATTGCACAGACATAGGCCTGATAAACATGTCTGTTTTGCTGTATGGCACATATGTACTTACACACACACACACACACACACACACACACACACACACACACACACACACACACACACAAGGTAGCTGATGTTATTACACACTACAGCACACAGTACTGGTTGCACGCTCACCAATTACATTTAATGTACAAGTGGCTGCAGCACTACATCTTTATGTGTTTTTTTTCTCTCTCTAAATATCTATATGTATATATATATATATATATATATATATATATATATATATATGTTATCTATCTATCTATCTATATATATATATATATATATATATATATATATATATATATATATAAATATATAGCTACCTATATATATAGAAATGCACACATACATATATATATATATATAAATATAAATATATATATATATATATATATATATATATATATATATATATATATATATATATATGTGTGTGTGTGTGTGTGTGTGTGCCACATACTGATAGATAATGGTAATCATGTCTGAGGGGGATAGGGAGAGACAGATACATATACATACCTGTCTGTATGCGCAGAGATATATTACATCTCACTTCATTAGGCAGATGAGGCATTAGACATGGGCTGAAGTTTGCTAAGTGTAGGAGCATGCCCAGTGTGACCATCAGTACTTGCAAGGTGATTCCAGGCCAGACCTACTTGTACTCCAGTCCGGGATTATTTGTGCTAAAGCCAATTGGCTGCTGCACCTGATTCAACAGTCCTGCACCTCCCTGATATTAAGTGCAAGGGACTCCCTGGCTGTGTGCTGCACATGCATATCTGAGTCATACCTAGGGTGTCCACAGATTGTAATAGACTGTACAGGGTTTTGCATCATCTGTCTGGTACGTTTTGCATAGCATTGTGATTTTCTGGTACATCAGTGGCAAATCATTACAGATTGATGTTAGGAACTGATGACAGACCGTTGATTTACTGACTCCATACACAGCAGGGAACACATGCTACTGGACGACCTTTTATTCTCTGCACTTTCTACATTTGTGTGGCTACTAGTTAATCCTTCTCCTTATATACGGGCCTTTGTCCCACTCCTGTTCATGGCTTTGTCCATATTTCCTGCTCTAATTAGTTGTAGGTATGCTGTGATTGGGGTACGTGATGTAACACCACACACAGTGTTATATACAGTGAGGCACAAAGTCATAAAATATCAGGATATGCAGACAGAAATGAGGGCAATATGGAAGACGTTTATACAGACAATTCCAATAGTAGTAGGAGCAATGGGTCTCGTAGTATTTAGATATGCTACTCAGTATGAATTGCAGAAGAAGTCAATTCAAGGCACATCGTGGGTGCTGCAAAGAGCAGTTCTGGCATCACATCAAAGACTGAAACAATACTTTAATCCTACTCTGGCTTAGAGATGCGGTCCATTCCTGTCATAATATTAGAAACCCAAAAGTCTTGGAGAAATTAAACTGCAAATATTTGATTGTAAACAAAAATTAAGAAAGACTCTTAAATGGAAAACCCCAGGTCCAGATACAGTACCTACATTCTGGCTAAAAGTATTAACATTTTCACATGAAAATTTAGCCCTGAGTAAGAACTACTTATATGTGCATCCCAAACAGACACAAACCTGGTTAATGTAAGGAAAAATACTTCTCCTTAAGAGTGAACCTGCAAGCTATCCTAAAAACCATAGACCAACTTGCCTTCTGATGAAGCATAAATTATATACTGGAATTGCTGCTGACAGAGTTTAGTCATTCAGAAGAAAACTCAATCATGGCAACAGAACAGAAGGGTAACAAAGTCATATGGAACAAAGGATCACTTATTGTTAAATAAAGTCATAATGGAGAATTGTAAAAAGGGGAACAATGTAAGTATGGAATGGATAGATTGCAAAAAAGCATTTGACAACATCCCAAATTCATGGGTAAAGCAGTGCTTACAGATTTATAAGACACACCCTACACTAATCAGTTACATTACAGTGACCATGAAATAGTGGCAAACCACTTTGCAGCTAAGCCATGATAAAGAACAAATTACTATCCCAGAGATAAAAATTCAAATGGGAATATTCCAGGGTGACTCTCTGCCACTGCTGATCTTTTTGTCTTCCCCTTAACCCATTAAGCCATCTACTTAACAGATTACCAAGTATAAAGACTTATCATCCTCGTTATGTGAATGATTTAAAACCATATATTTCATCAGATGGGGAGTTGAAAGCACAACTACAAGTGATTAAAACTTTCACAAATTATATAAAAATGTCTGTTAGCCTTGATAAATGTGCAAATGCAACATTTAAAACAGGAAAGCTGTAGCACCAAGAAAATATGAGTCTGGTACAGAATGTGATATAAAAGAACTTGAACAGTAGGGAGTCTATAAATATTTGGGAATTAATGAAGGATCAACAATAAAACATGAACACGTGAACAAAACTCACTAAGAAATACTTTAGAAGACTAAAATTAATACTGAATGCAGCCCTGACGTCTAGGAATAAAGTCCAAGATATAACTCAGTTTGTTCTTCCTGTTCTAAATTACAGTTTTGAGGTGACTGGCCCCAAAAGGTATTGGACAGGAAGGTATGGATCTTCTCAAAGTTGATTACATGCATAGATCTGCATTCACAGGACTGCAAACATATCTGCTGACTTAAACAGATCCAAACATAGTGAAAGTTTTAATATAAGGAGCAGAAGAAGTCTAAGATGATATCCCTGTTTAATTTATCAGAAACATATGTGTCAAGCGGGAATGGAAATCAAACCAGAAGTAGACAAAAATTAGGCAGCGACTGAATATGCCAAAAAAAAAACAAAATAAAGAATATAAGGAGAAGGATCAGATGAGAAGGCAAGCAGTTTTGGAAAAAGCATAAATATAGTTGCAAGTACAAAAAACTCCAGCAACCTCATGTTGATCAGTATGTGACTCAAGAATGGTTAAAGAGAGGTGAATTTAAACCAAAAGATAAAATGGTTAGTATTAGAATCCCAGAAAAGTGGACTAAGTACATGTCGGGTTACAAAGTTCATTGAACATGTGAGAGAAACATACAAATGCAAGTTCTGTAAAACAGAACTGGAAACAGTCACACATCTTGTTGCTGGGTGTGATACACTAATAGCAGAGGACTTGTGTGACAAAGGGAAATACTGCCAGCCCAGCTAGCTGGAATTTTGTAAATAATCATATACCATTTGTGAATATCAACATGATTCATATGCTTGTCTTACAAATGTATTAGAACTGTATGTTATGTGTATATTAAACTGGTACAGAAGTGTGTGTTGAACAGGGTTCATACAGTACTGAGCCTAGATATATGACCACATTATGCCCTGTTGGATTAGACCAGAAATGTATACAAACCATTGTATAAACTTCAAGAAAATGGGTGAAATTAAATTGTTTTATGATTGTGCTATAAAAGTTAGTTTCAAAGTAACAAGAAGACAGGATGTCTAGAACTAGGATGCCTTCTGCATTGTTTTGTCGGTGCTTTATTGTTTATGTCTTCTAGTAGTTGTGAAGATCTGAGAGATGTATTTTTCACAGGGAGATGCTAAAATGCTGGAAGTTTCTAGCAATGGGGGTTTTCACCTGGGATGGTGAGATGACAAAAGTGATGTCTTCCTGCAAGTATCCCAGCAGAAATATTTGAGATATTAATTTAAGAACTCTCTGAGAGAGAAACAGTGCATTTTGTATTTTGTCTTTGACCTGGAAACATCTATTCACCACATCTGCCTGCTTGTCGTTCTGTAAGTAAGTTTTTTAGGGCATAGTAACTCTTTTAGATTCAGATAGGAATATAGTAAAGTAGAGCTTAGATGTTTTCTTTATTTATTTGAGACTGTCCTGCAATGTTGTTTTAAATATTTCCTGTGATTTTGAACTCTGATGTAATTGATTACTTACTGAGTATTGTCTTGTTCTTTTATTATTTATTATTAAATATATTTAAATCTATCTTTTTGGCTGATATTAGTGAGGCATACATAAGCTCTTGGTGTACTTGCATATCTATTTGGTGATGCTGTACAGGACACTCCTAATAGCTTTGTCTCCTGGTCAAACTTCCATTTGGATTAATAGTAACATTACACAGTACAATTGGATACACTTTGTTTAGAGCCTTAATGTATCTGATAAAGAGTGGCTGGTGGCAGTCAGAACTACCTTATAGTCTGGGCAGAAGGGGGCATAGCTAGTAAACCTGTGCCAGCCTTTCCCAGCAGTGTATGTGTGTGTATGTGTGTGTGTGTGTGTGTGTGTGTGTTTGTGTGTGTGTGTGTGTGTGTGTGTGTGTGTGTGTGTGTGTGTGTGTGTGTGTGTGTGTGTGTGTGTGTATAAATCAAATCTCAAAGAGTGTGTGTGTCAGCTATATGGGCAGGGACACGAAGCACTGGTTGGACAGAGAGGATACTAGAGATCTTGGTTTGGCCACTCAGCTGAAATCTCAACTCTATAGCTGTGCAAGTGGAGAGTCTTATTGGGGATGTAGAGAAAGAGGGAGAAACCAGCCCCAGACTGACTTGGATCTCTATGTGCTCTTAAGGGAAATTGCACTTTACTGTGTGTGCACTTGTCATCCTCCCAGTATGTACATTTCCCACTGTTGCCAGTGGTAAGGATTGAGGCTACTTGATTACCAGGCCAGTGCAAGGGCATCACAGCTTGTATACTGGAAGGCATAATAATGTGGTAAGAAATCTCCAAGTGACACTGTGAAGATATGTGAAGGCTGCCAACTTAGCCAGATAGAATTTTGTAGATAATTCTGTCATTTGTAAATATTAATATAAGCCTCAGGCTTGTTCTCTTAAATGGAAGAAAATGGTGTTAAATGTTGAATGTCAAAAATGTAACAACATTGCACTCTTGCTGGAAGAAAGCTTATAAGTCAAGCATTGTATAATTCCTTGATTTCAGACTCAGAGCCGAGATGTCTGGATGAAGGAATTCTTGCTATTGTTTTGAGACCAGAGTTAATTGCTAGAATTTGTATGTATAATGCCTTTTATTGCTGTAGCTTCCTGACCAAGTGCAAGATCAAAAGGGCTGCTAAATTTTGAGTTTATGTTGGCCTGGGAACCAGAGAAAAAATGATGTAATCTGAAATGAGTCAGTAGTATTGTGCTATCAGTTTAAGGACAGAGAGACTCAGAGCATTTTGGCATTTGTTCATAGTTTAGGTTCATAGTTTTAGTACTAAGCAAACTGCCCTTGTGAGCCATTTTAAGCCTAGCCAATTATCCTTTGTGAGACTCAAACCCTGCACCTTGTGTTTATAAGGCAAAGACCTTAGCCATTAAGCCACCCTCCCTCCCTTCTGTCTTCAGAACATCCAACATTATCAGCACTGCTTTGCTCTATATGTAAGTTTATTTTAGAACAGTGTTTGCTCATATATATAGCTAGGAAATAGGAAGATTAGACTAATTATTTTTCTGTACTGATGCCAGAACTATTGTACTGCATTATTTTAAGCATTTTCCTGTGATCTCTGAACTCTTGACTAGCACTGTGTAGTAAGAAGAATTGTCTTGTGTTTTTATTATTTATTATTAAATATTTGTAATATGAAAGTGAAGGTGAGCCACAGCTGCTTGTGGGTAATGATGTTTCCTTGGACAGAGTGACTGCAAAGGTAGAGGTGAGTAGTAGTACCCAGGCTGACTGTGAGGCATCACTGGGTTACAAAGACAGAGTTGAGACATGCTCAGCTCTCAGACCCTACATTACAAGGACTGAGGCAGGTAGCTAGTGAGGCACCTGATTCTCAAGGGAAGGGGGAATCTGTATACTGGAACAAAGGGTTACTGTATAGAGAGTGGACCCCTGAGGGAGGGCTAGAAGGTGAGAGGGTACAGCAGTTGGTAGTCCCTAGAGCCTGCTATCTGGCACTTCCAGCCATAGCCCATGATATTCCCTTTGCAGGTCATAAGGGCATAAAATGTACAAAAAGACGTATTATGCAGAATGTCTATTGGCCTGGAATTTCCAGAGGTGTAACTGGGTACTGCAGGACCTGTGAACAGTGCCAAAAGGTAGGCAAGGCAGGAGACAAGGTGAGAGCTCCTGTGATGCCTTTGCCTGTAATTGAGGAACCATTTCAGAGGGTAGGTATGGATATTGCGGGGCTTCTGAGTACCCCAAGTTCCACAGGGAAACAGTATATTCTAGTAGTAGTAGATTATGTTACAAGATACCCTGAGGCAGTGGTTTTGTCTTCCATTGAGGCAGAAAAGGTGGCAAATGCTTTGCTAGAGATTTTCAGCAGGGTAGGTTTCCCAAAAGAAATACTGACTGACAGAGGTGCCAATTTCATGTCAGACCTGCTGGCTTGTTTGTGGAAGTACTCTGGGATGAAGCACCTGAAGACTACCCCCTACCATCCCTAGACTAATGGTCTTGTTGAGAGGTTAAACTCTACAATCAAGTCCATGCTACAGGCATTTGCAGACCAGTTTAAGAGGGAGTGGGACAAATATTTGCCCCATCTGTTGTTTGCTTACAGAGAAGTTCCCCAAGAATCCACACGTTTTTCACCCTTTGAGTTATTGTACGGGCATAGGGTGAGGGGGACCTCTGGATTTAATTCGAAATGAGTGGGAAGGTGAGTGTGAATCTCACAAGTAGTCTGTTGGGGCATATGTCCTAAACCTCAGGACAAGACTCAGGGAACTCATGGGCTTGGCCCAGGAGAACCTGGCAGAAGCCCAACAACAGAAATAGGTATGGTATGCTGGAGCTAGAGAGTATGCTGTAGGGCAGCAGGTAATGGTTCTCATTCCTGTCAGACACAGCAGGCTGCAAGCAGCTTGGGAGGAACCTGCAAGGTGGTAAGAAAGGTAAGTGATGTTAACTACATGATAAAACTGCTGGGCAGGAGGCAGAGGCACAAATTGTACCATGTTAACATGATGAAACCTTACCATGATAGGGAGGCCCTTGTGCTGAGTATTTGCATTGGGTTGCAGGAGGAGTCTGAGGGAGATCTGGTAACTGATCTCCTCAGTGAAGCTCGGACTGACACCTCAGTAGAAGGAGTAGCAATGTCCCAGCAGCTATCTCCTATGCAGGTTCGAGAAATCCGAGGAGTGTTACAGGAAGTTGGGGACATGTTCACTGGGAAACCAGGGTGCTCCCATCTGATGCAGCACCAGGAGGATACAGGACCCCAAAGGCCTATTAGGCAGGACCCTTATAAGGTGTCTGAGAGATTCAAACAGACTCTGAGGAAGGAGATGCAGGAGATGTTGGAACTAGAGTTAATTCAAGAGTCCAACAGTCCTTGGGCCTCCTCAGTGGTGCTAGTGTCAAAGAAGGATGGCAGCACCAGGTTCTGTTTGGACTACAGCAAATTAAATAGTCATATAGAGTCAGATGCTTACCCCATCCCTACAACAGATGAGGCCCTAGAGCAGCTGGGTGGGGCTAAGTATCTTACTACCATTGATCTTACCAAGGGTTACTGGCAGGTGCCCTTGACTCCCAGTGCTAGAAAGATGTCAGCCTTTGTGATTAATTTTGGCTATGAGTTCACAAAGATGCCCTTTGGAATGAAAAATGCCCAGCAACTTTCCAGAGGCTGGTAGATCATATCCTAGCAGGAGCAGGAGGGTTTGCTCTTGCTGACCTAGATGATATTGCCATCTATAGCCATTCCTGTCAGGAGCCCCTTCGACATGTCAAGGAGGTACTGGGCAGACTACAGAGGGCAAGGTTGACCATTAAGCCCAGCAAATGTCAGGTGGGTATGGCAGAGGTCGCCTTCCTGGGACATAGAGTCGGGAGTGGTAAGATCAGGCCAGAACTTGCCAAAGTAGAAGCCATTCAGGCAATGGCCTGCACCTGTTACCAAAGAGCAGGTGAGGGCATTCTTAGGGACAGCAGGGTACCATAGAAAGTTCATCCCCAGTTATAGTACCATAGCTGCTCCCCTCACAGACCTGACAAGGAAGAAGAGGCCAGATAAGGTAGTGTGTACCCCAGCACATGAGCAGGCATTCCAGAAGTTTAAGGAAGCTTTGGGAGAACCCCCTGTGTTAGCCAGTCCAGATTACAGCAAATAATTTCTTGTGCAGGTGGATGCTTTGAACTATTGAGTGGAGGCTGTACTTAGCCAGATTTCTTCAGAGGGAGAAGAGCACCCAGTGGTTTATCTCAGTTGTAGGCTCCAACCCAGGCAGAATGCTATGCAGCTGTAGAAAAGGAATGTTTAGCCATAGTGTGGGCACTGCAGAAACATCAGCCTTATCTGTATGGAAGAAAATTCACTGTAGTGACAGATCACAATCTCCTTACATTGATTAAACAGAGCCAGCAAGCAAAATGCCAAGTTGCTAAGATGGAGTCGAGGGTTGCAAGCATATGATATGTCAGTGCAGCACTGCAGTGGGAGTAGCAATGCCAACACAGATGGGCTCTCAAGACAGGGAATGGGGTAAGGTATACTCAGATAGACCTAACCCTCACAAGCAACGTTTCTCAAGGGTCACTTAAAAAACTAGCTTGAGCTCTCCAGGGGGGCGGGGGGGGGTAAATTAATATGTGATGCCCATGCACTGCCCAGCAATCAAGGAGCCTCACTCCTCACCACTAACACCAGTAAGAGTCGTCCACATAGGGGAGGATAACAAATACACACAATAAAGTACAATTTCCCTTAAGAGCACACAGTGATCACAGTCAGTCTGGGGCTGGTTTCTCCCTTTCTCTGCAGATCCCCAATAAGACTCCCCACTGGCACAGCTATGGGGTCCAGATCTCAGTCTAGTGGTCAAGCTAAAACCTCCAGTCCAAGCAGTGCTTCATGTCCCTGCCCAAGTAGCTGACACACACACACACTTTGGGATATGAGTTATATACAAACACACAGACACTCCTGGGGAAGGTTAGTACAGGTTCTCCAGCTATGCCCTTTTTGTCCAGGCTATAAGGTAGTAATCACCACCCACTAATCACTAATATCAGCTACTAATAAGGCTGTTATCAAAGGGTGTCCAATTATTACTGTGCAATATAATTATCCAACTGCTAAGTGTGACTGAACAGCAAGGCTTATTTGGGGTGGCTTGGACAGTATCACTATATACGTGCAATGTACTCTAGAGCTTAAATTATCTCCCTATAAAACAGACACAGTTGAAAGGTTTAACAATATTTATTAATAGTAAATAATAAAAACACAAGACAATACTTCTTGCTACACAGTGCTAGTCATGAGTTCAGCGATCACAGGAAAATGCTTAAAATAATACTGTAGAATAGTTCTGGCATCAATACAGAAAAACAATTAGTCTAGTCTTCCTATTTCCTAGCTATATCTAAGAGCAAACACAGTTCTAAAATAAGCTTACATATAGAGAAAAGCAGTGCTGGTGATGTTGGATGTTCTGAAGACAAATGCCAAAATGCTCTGAGTCTCTCTGTCCTTACATTGATATCACAGTACTACTGACTCATTTCAGATTACATCATTTTTTCCTCTGGTTCCCAGGTTAACAGAAACTCAGAGTTTAGCAGCCCTTTTGATCTGGCACCTGGTCAGGAAGTTACAGCAATTAACTCTGGTCTCAATACAATAGCAAGAATTCCTTCATCTGGATATCTTGACTCCGGGTTTGAGATCAAAGAATTATACAATGCTTGACTTATCAGCTTTCTTTCAGCAGAGTGCACTGTTGTTACATTTTTTACATTCAACATTTAACACAATTTTCTTCCATTTAAGAGAACAAGATTGTGGCTTATATTAATATTTACAAATGACAGAATTATCTACAACATTCTATATGGCTAGGTTGGCAGCCCTCACATATCTTCACAGTGTCACTTCGCGATTTCTTACCACATTATTATGCCTTTCAGTATACAAGCTGTGACGCCCTTGCATTGGCCCAGTAATCAAGGAGCCTCAATCCTCACCACTGGCAACAGTGGGGAATGTACACACTGGGAGGATGACATGTGCACACACAGTAAAGTGCAATTTCCCTTAAGAGCACATAGAGATCCCAGTCAGTCTGGGGCTGGTGTCTCCCTCTTTCTCTAGATCCCCAATAAGACTCCCCACTGGCACAGCCATAGGGTTGAGAGCTCAGCTGAGTGGCCAAACCAAGATCCCTAGTACCTGCTTTGTTCAACCAGTGCTTTGTGTCCCTGCCCATATAGCTTCACTCCGAACACTCCCAGCCTTCTTCATAACAAATTTATAACACATGATCAACCATTTAAATATAAAAAGCAGTGTAAACCAACCAATCATTTGATACATTTCTTGACAAAACTGCTTTTTATGGTTGATCTTGTGTTGTAAATTTGTTCTGAAGAAGCATGGGAGTGTACCGTGGAAAGCTCTTAATGTTTTTATCTGTTTCTGATTACTTTTGTTGCATTGGGATTGTGCAAACATTGCAATACTGAACTAGCTGAGAAATATTGGAAACAGCCACAAAGCATTATAGAGAATAATGAAGTTTATATCACAAGGGATCACCTATTACCAACAGTTCAGAAAATAGATGTGAGAAAACACAATACAGTGGTCCTTGAAAAGAAGACAAAAGTAGCATTCATCATTTACATTGCTACTCCTGGTGATTACAGTGTTGTACGTACAAAGGGGCACAAAGTCATAAAATACCAGGATTTGCAGACAAATGAGAGAACGTGGAAGAAGGATACTCAGACAGTTCCAATAGTAGTAGGAGCAACAGGTCTTATAAAAACGAATTTACAGTCTTACTTAGATATGCTACCAATACATGTACCTCCATATGAACTACAGAATGAGTCAATTCTAGGCACAAAGTGGGGGCTGCAAAAAGCACTTTTGGCTAACATCAGGGATTGAAACCATACAAATGTTATGAACTTTAATCGGGTCCATTACCGTCAAGGTACTAGAAAACCAAAATACTTGTAGAAATTAAATCAAGTATCCTCTTTCATGGATTGTGGTCTGTGGTTATATCCTTCACTAAACTTTTTCTTCCAACTTGATAATACATGTATGAAAATTAATCCCCTACATTTCTGGGTATAAAACATATCCCCTTTCATCTCACATTCTACCAGGTCTGCAACAGGGAAAGGAATCATTCTCTCTCAACTCAATTTCAGCCTCCTTTTTGTGTCAGCAGCCTCAGATAAAAAAACTCTACCACTATTCAAATACTGCAAAACAACCTTTGCAGATTTATTACACATTCCCAGGTAATGAATACCATCGTGTAACACTAGAGAAGGAAGACCAGATCCCAGGTAACCAAAGAGCAGACCTGCTCCTGGGATCTGAGTTGTGCATTCTCCTACATGAACATGCTCTCCTTCCTTTAATATCAAAAGTAATATGACCTAATTTCACATATAAAATACAAATCCCAGAATCAAAGTTACGCATCTGTGATGATTTATTCTCAGGTCCAAACTGTGGGAGTCCCTCCCAACTGAAATTAACAACATCATCTTATTCCAAGTCCAGTTCACTAAGAAAAATCACATTTAGTTAAAGAAGCAGAATGTACCCATTAACCCTCAGGTCATACTTAAGTCTGCATTAACTCTTTTCCACTCAAATTCTTCTTTTCAAATCTCTGTTATTTACCCTACCCTACTTTCTCAAATTTAGTTTATTTAGTTTTATTTTACGTTTGTTTACCGGGCTAGTCCAACTGGATACATTTCCATTTTCAGCAGAGGCCTGGGGAGAAAAGCTCCGCATAGAAACAAACACAGAGAAATTATTTACCAAAGCAAAGAAAGGAGATAGAAAAATAACAGGCAAATACATGATTCTAAACTAGATTAAACTAATCATGAATATATACTAGGAAGGACATCACCCAATTTCTATTTCAGAATACAAGATAGGAGAATTCTATTTTAGTAAAACATTCGTGAAAATATAAATACATTCAGCAATTATTTACACATCCAAAGTTTTATAATAATTTGTAACAGAGGCTACTTGCAAAGGTACTTTTGAAATCAGCTTCCCAAGGGGAATCAGTAGAGAGAAGTAAAAGAAGGTAGTATAAAAGAATAATTAGTGGAATCACAAGATTAGTCAGGATTGATGCATGGGCATAACCAGTGTGTTTTAAGATGTTTTTTAAGCTTTTGTTTAAAAAGGAAGGGGGAGGGAATAGAAGTTAGAGCAGTAGGTAGAAGATTCCAATATTTACCTATGGTATTGGAGAATAGGGAGTCACCAGCGATGTTGTTAGACTTAGTTAACCTCACAAGAAGTTTGCTTGAAGAGCGTAATGAATTTAGATTAGTATAGGGGGAGATAAGGTTAGAAAGTGTAGGGGTATTTTTAGGTTGGTAAAATATCCTATGTACAAAGGTAAGCTGGGAAAGTGTCAGCATGTTTTAAAACTTTTGCATATATAGTGGAACTTAATATATTGGGTTTACCGTGTATCTTCAACAGTTTTACCATTGTACTGTTTCACTGCACCGTCCCTTATTTGTTATTGCACTCTTGTCTGTTTTGCATGTCTGGTCAGTTTTTTACCTCAGGCTGAGCCTGAAACTAGTCAGAACTAATCAGTTCTCTGCCCTGGTAAACAAATTAAAATACATAAATATTTATGCATCATGAGACAGCTGTTTCTGACTAGCCCCATAAAGTAATGTAACATAACATGATGTAAAGTAGCATAACATAACATAATAAAACATAAAATGTAATAATGCAACATGACATAATATAGTGTGCCAATTAATTATAATTATGAATCTTGGGTTCCAAAGTTCTCAACTGAATTTTAAACAGAAAACCTGTGTATACTTTATTCTGATTCATGTTCTGCACTCTGTAGTTTCTTTGTGCTACATCATGATTCCCTTATTGGCACTACAGTAGACTACGTCTTGCAAAATATTATATAGAGTGAACCAGACACACCCTATGAAGGCATTAAGACATAGATGATTTGAAACACTGGGTTGGTATAATGATCAAGGTGTTTACCTAACATATTCAATGTACAGAGGTCGATTCTCACCTAGAGAAGCATGGCTAGGTTTAAAAAGGCCCCTGGAGTCATTAGCCTAGTAATCACCTATGAACTTATAATGTAACATAATACAGTTTAATCCAACATAACAAAATGCATAATGTAAAGTAATATAATGTAATACAGCATAACATGACTTATAGTAAGTATCACCTGAAGGAGACTGAGTCTGGCTGAGGTTTCAAAGTGTTGCAAGTAGCCATGGTTAGCTTAGCTGGCTGTCCTTTAACTCCTCTCAGTCAGATGTCCCAAGCTTTTTTACATGTGGGGTCTGCCTTAGCTTCTGCTTAACATTCTGCACCTCACTCTGCCTGTCATCATCTCTATGAAATTTCATTTGTTAATATAGAGGTGAAGCTATGCTCCCTTAATGTGGTATTCATGTCCTCTCTAGTTACGCTCTCCTTCCTATCCAACTTAATGTTGCACACACATTATATAGTAACACAGAATGCTTACATAATAATTTGTAGGTTACACAGATTAGTTACTCATGCTTCCAATCCCTGCTGTCTGAGTCACAGTAACTGCACCACTGTAGTCTTACCTAAATGTATTCTTTGAAACAAAAAAAAAAAAAAACAAACAAAACAATAATATATATATATCATTTGGCAAAGCAAACTAAAAGAACACTCTTTCTGAAGCTGAAGCCCAATATTTTAAGCTGATAAAAAATTGTTAGCCATTCAAAAGTTGTTAGCATCTCAACTTTAGAAATATACAAAAATGACACAGCTATTATGCACATGCGCAAAGGATAATAATGCTTTCTCATTCTGTCTTCTGTGCTTACTGAATGCAAGAATGCTTGAAACATGAATGTCAGTGAAACTTGATATAAAGCTTTGTAAAGCATCCACTGCAGTCGTGAGTGAAACTTTCCCTAGGCAAAACACTAAGTAGAAAGTGTGTGTCAAGGGATTAAATTACAGGCTGGCATGCACAGATCCAGGCTCTATATGTACATTTAGTTGCTTCTAGACCTAAAAAGCATTGGCTTCAAGTACATGTTAACACAGTATAACATTGTCATTCAGTAACAATATGAGTCTTTATTTATAAAACCTGTGGAAATAGGAATCAAAGTGGTGAAACTCAAAACCTTCAGGACAAAAACTGAAACCAGATATTATAATCGTGTTTCATGACAGCAGCAATGTAAATGCTGTATGGAAAGCAATTCTGGACTTAATATATGCCAGATGTAAGGGTGCAGAGGGATTTATCCACTTCAAGAGAGCAACTGGGAAGATGAGTGCTGATAAAAAATAAAGCAGCAGCAGGTGGAATTTAACCTTATTTAGTTTCCAGGAAGGGATATCTAGGATTTTGTGCAGTTCTTAGATTTTTTTTCCTGGTCAAGAAAAAAATAAAATTAATAATAAATAAAATAATTTTCTTGATATTACAATTTTAGTTTCTATGTGTTGTCTCAGTCTCATTGAATGAAGCTCACTTGTGTGAGTACATGTGTTTACATCACATGTGTAGGTAAGGAAGTAGTTTTGTGCTGTCAGGGCCAGGCAGGTGTTTGTTTATAAGCACTTGGACTGATTGAGCTATACTACAGTGGAACCTGTTCAGCCACCTTGTATATCAGAAATGAAACCGGTTTCTTGCATTATGTCTGTTACATATTCTGGAGAGGAGGTGTACTGCTGCAGGATAATTCGGCATGTATAGTGACTTACTTCAAATTGTAACCATGTTCAAAACTGATCCCTGCATAATATTGTTTTTATACTCCTTTCTATTACTCAGACGCTACCAGTCACTGTTCTACATGTCAAATAAACATATATTTGCTGAAAAAAGTTATTTCTGAAAACAATGTATAATACAAAGCATTTGCATTGTAATTTTTTTTTTACAGCTGCAGCAATAAAGACAGACAAATTCCTCACTGCTATGCTTTAGAGGTTTCTTTCACTACGAAGTTTCAATCTGTCTTGCTGTAGCTACTTTGAAATGTAGCAACAGGTGTACAGCTATTAGGTGTACTTCAATCATTTTCATTAGTGATGCTTTATAGCATAATAGTACATGTGACCTAACCTGTGAAATGGGGCATCAAATGGTATAAACTGAAACAGTCAAGTGAGCTCAACCTGTGTTATATTGCCTTTGCAAATGGCAGCCACCTTACACAGTTAAGCAGGTCAGTGAGCTTGCATACAAGGCATTGCATACTAGAGGCTAAATGAACTAACTGCATTATAAGTGACTATGGGAAGAGAATCATTGGTAGTTGGAAATGCACTACTTAACAAATGATTAAATCCTACTGCTAAATGAATTACTGAAATTATTTATTTTATTTATTTATTTTACATTTGCTGACCGGGTTAGTCAGACTGAGCTAAGTAGCCCTGGGCGGAGGCCCAGGGAGACAAGCTCCACAGTTTTACAACTTTAGTGTTAACAGTGTCAGCGAGTTACAATGTATGCATACAATGAAGTACATTTTATCAGAAAAATAATAATAATGGAGAAAAAAACATAATAAGCATACAAGCATACATGAGATACTTTGAAGAGGTTTACGAGCTAAAAACGTTTGAAGTTTTGGTGATTACATATGACTTAATGGGCTAGATCAGGGAGGATGAGTGCAGTGGCAGGACCAGTGAGTTCAGAGATACTCTGTAGTGGCAGTTTTGAATTGATCTGGATGTTTGAGGGATCTGATTTCTAGTGGTAATTTGTTCCATGATATGGTAGGATTGTAGCTGTAGAGGTTGCAGCCGATTTTAGTCTTAGGTTTGTATATTTGTAGTAGGCTAAGGTCAGAGCTACTTAGGGACCTAGTGGGGGAATATTAAGAGATGAGGAGAGAAGGATTTTAGGTGTAGTATAGCATGAATTATCTGTAGCTGACAGAGTAGAAGCTGGTGAGGTAATTCCAGCCAGTTTAGTTATCTTAGTGAAAGACCATGCGATTTATAAGTTTGGTGAGCAGCGAATCTGGCAGCCTTGTTATAGGAAGGCTCTAGTGTAGTTAGTAGTGTGGAGTTAAGATTGGTAAGAATTTGGCAGCTATATAGAAGGCTAGGTAGGAGGTACGCAATGATTTTATTTTTGCTTTGTTAGTTAGAAACTTTTTGTTTCGATAAAATGTTTGGTGTGTCTTTTTGATGCAGTTGTTTACATGTAGATCAAAATTGAGTTGGTCATCTATCATTATTCCTAGTAGTTTTGTACTAGAGTCAACATTAATGTGGGGGTATTATTGCGGGACAGTACAGAAAATGTAGATTTAAGGTGGGTGAAGTTCTTTGGAGAAATAGTAAGTTTTGTCTGTTTAGGGTTACGAATTAGCTAATTGTTAAATTAAAAACATGTATGATGTTCTATAAAATTAAAGGTAGAAGATTGACCTATTCTCAATAATCATCAGAAGCACTGATGTTTCTTAAATACATAAATGGCTATCTGTGGAATTCAAACTTCTGCAAAGTTCTTCTAAATTTTTATCTCTTATTTTTGATGGTGACCTAAGCAGTTAATTTCCTCAGGCGGCTATACTAATTTGTGTGAGTAATAATAATGATTAATAATGAATCAGTATTAGCTCATTCTGTTATGCATCACTAATGTAACACTCTTGGATGATGATGTTGAAATAAACCATGAGGTGTAGCCAGTAATTTACAAACTGTACTCAGAGGAACCATATTGTTCCCTTTCCCACTAAAGCCCACATTTTCTAACTGTTATTTACATTATACAAGTAGCCATCCACCACATGTCAAATGTGGTATCATTAAGGGGCAAATTGTAAGAGCAGCCTGAATGGTTTCTGAATTTAATATTTTTTTTTGAGTAAATGTGATGTAATGGGGCAGATGTTTTTGGATAGGGGGTATCCCTTACCATTGATTCGTAGTATAAGGGATGAAGTTATAAGGATGGTTAAATTCAATAACACCCCCCCATTCAAACTGTCACACAGGTAGAATCATCACACGAGTTCATGACCAATAAGAGTGCAACGATATATGAATCTAGTAATGGTAATGGAAAGAGTTTCATTACTGACACTTCCTTTTATCCCATTGTCACTACATGTTGTGAAGACAGCTATGTGGTCACTGACATTTTAAACAAAAACTGGAGTATTATAAAAGGGGACCTAGATATGCTGGACACCTTTGGACAACCCCTAAGGTAGTATATCAAAGGGGTAGTAATATAAAAAATATTTTGGAAAGGCAGCGTACTGGTACTAGGACACTTACTTGTCAGATGGCACCATGTGGCATGTGCCATCAGTGCCAACATATTTTTGTTGGGTCCAGCATTAAGGTATTGGATAATACCATAAAAATAAAGGGCAAATACAGCTGCTATTCCCGGGCTGTCATTTATATTGCCCTGTGTGCACAATGTAATGGATACTATGTGGGCAAAACACAACGCAAATTGTCACAAAGAATTCATGAGCATTTTTATGAAATTACACAACATAAGGAAACTAATGCCTAATATAGGCACTTAAAAGTATTTGCCCAACATACTTTCAAATTTGCGGTATTACAACAGATACAAAGTGAAGCTTGTGGGGGACCATGGAAGTTATATTTAAAAGAGAAAGAGGTATGGTGGCAGATTTAATTGAATGCTAGTTGTCCACCAGGATTAAATGACATGGTGTCCGTTTCTAGTTTGCTTAAATTAAAAGTGTATGACAGATAGAATGACATTCTTTATCACTAGAAATGAGGTGTTATGTATATATTTGAATGATAGATGGATGTAACGCAACATCAATAGTGATGTGAATATCTTTGTAAGGAATATGTATTTTTAAACGTGTAGGTTCCTGAATTTTCAAATGAATCATGTGGGGGTGTTTATTCAATGTCATTATCTGCCGGTAGTTATGACACTACTATAAACAGTTGGGTATGTTTGCAAAATGCTATTTTGCTTTCTTGGTTGGTGATATTTTGCTTTTTCCAATTAAATCACTGACTTTGAATCATATCAGATGGTCGCCATCCATGGACATAAATAGTTTATTCACCATGATACCCAATGACTTTGGTATAGCTATTAGAAGTTTTCTTCATGAAAGCAATGGATATTTGAATGAGAGAACAGAACTGATATGTCTGCAGCTTGAGATGGTATTGGAAAGCATCTTCATGTATGAGAGCAAAGTATATTGGCAAAAATGGGGAGCTGCAATGGGCACTCCCTGCGCTAACATTTATACCAACTTAGTGTTGGCTAACTGGGAAGCCAACCATGTACTTACTAATAATATTTTTTATCCATACATAAAATACTACAAACATGTTTGTAGATGATGTTTATTTTTTTGTGACAAGACACAGCGGATCAGTTGATGGACTTTGTCAAATTTCTAGAGATCACCACCAACTTTTTAGTGTTCGGAGGGTGGCCTAATGGTTAAGATATTTGCCTTGCAAACACAAGATGGAGGATTCAAGTCTCACAAGGGAAAATTGGCTGGGCTTAAAATAGCTCACAAGGGCAGTTAGCTTAGTACTAATCTATGAATTTTAAGATTTACTGTGCAACATTCTAACAGTCACATTAATTCTTTGAATGTTTCTTTAGAACTTGATATGAAGATTGGCATTAATACCACTTTGTATCATAAGGAATATAAAAGGAATAATCTATTGGCGCATAGCAGTATGCATCCCACACATGTTTAGAATAATATACTAAAAGGGCAGATGTTAAGAAGTTCTAGACTGCATGCTAGAGAGGAAGATTTCCTAATGGCTAATCAGTCCTTGGCTCATCAGTTCATGCAAAGAGGATATAAGAAGAAGGAGGTACACAAATGTATACAAGAATCTATAATGCTAAGGAACAACTATGGTAAAACATTTATTTCACAGAAGTTGGAAAGAACACTACAGAGGTCATAGAAAATGATAAAACTGACCAGTGATATTCATTATGTTTGTGTGTGACGTTATAAAGAATAACTGGAGTATTTTAATCAGTGACAATACTATTAAGAGGATAGCAGGGGATGTTCTGTCTTTTTCCTTTAAGAATAATAAGAATCCAAAACATTTATTATGTCAGAAAAAGTTATACAATGATCGAGTTTGGTCTAATAGAGTGGTTACCTATCTATGCAGGACCTGTAAGAGTTGTAAATATATCTCTACAAAACAGGATTTTGTTCCACCCCATGACAGATAAATGCCATGTATCATGAACATATGCTGATTGTAAGGCCAAGAATGTGGTATACATTGCTTGTTGCCAACAACGTTAGTGTTTCTGTGTTGGTAAAACTGATGGACAGTTTAAGGAACGACTATCCAAACATGTGAGTGACATTCGATTAAGGGACAATAAAAGTCCATTGATGAAACATATTTCATCTAATGCTACACATTCTTTTTGTTTTTTGGTTCTTCAGGTTCTCAGAGGGAATGCTAGGGGTGGTGACATAACTTTACAAACTGAGTTAGCTGAAATCCATTGGATAGGTAACCTGCAAGTCAACCCCCCCCCCCCCCCAGAACTCAGTACATGCTTCCTTTGAAACCTGCCATAAAAAAGCATAGACTTAATCACTGATTGTGACTGGCCATGAGTTTTCTTAAGAACATTGACAGAAAATGAATGGATCAGATCTGATGAAGGGTATTGTTAGTACCTGAAAGCTCTTGCCTTCTCTTGACTTTGTTTGTTTTTATTTTCACCAAGTTTTTACTTTTATTAAATTTACATTTTATACTCTATGCTGTGGTGGTTCGATCCTTGGCTGGGGTGCTTTCTGTGCAGAGTCTGCATGTCCTCCCTGTGGTCGCGTGGGTTTCCTCCAGTATATGGAATCACTGTGGAATAGTAAATTTCCACAATCCCGAGACTCTAAATCCCGAGGACCAGAATCTCAAGATTGCAGAATCTCAAAACCTCAAGCCCCCCTGCACTCCCCACACCCACTGCAACTTAAATATACCAACTCCGATATTGCACTACAGTGGAGTGAACGGCAAAGTTCTTGTTCCGCACTGTACGACAATCCCCATTCACTACGTTCGAGATTCCGCAGTATTGAGATTCTGGTCCTCGGGATTCAGAATTTCGGTATTCCATAGTGATCCCATATATATATCTATATATATATATATATATATATATATATATATATATATATATATATATATATATATATATATATATATATATACACACACACACATATATATATATATATATATATATATATATATACACACACACACACACACACACACACACACACACACACACACACACACACACACACACACACATGTATGTATATATATATATATATATATATATATATATATATATATATATATATATATATATATATATATATATATATACACACATACATAGACACACACACACACACACACACACACACACACACACACATATATATATATATATATATACACACACACACACACATACATATATATATTTGCACATACATATATTGATATGTGTATATATGTTTGTGTCTGTGTGTATCTATATATCTATTGATAGATATATGCATACATTTACACACACACACACACACACACGAAAAAGTGCTGAATTATTTATTTATTTATTTATTTATTACAGTTTGATAACCGGGATAGTCCACTGGGCCTGGAAGATTCCATTTTCAGTAGAGGCTCGGGGAGAAAAGCTCCACAGAAGTAGACAATTATATAAAATTTATACAAACGTTATAAGGTAGTAGAACATTGGGAAGATACATAGGATATTATACAGTTAGCTAATGGAAAAGACATTACATTTCTACAAATAGGTAGTGAATTACCAAATAAGATTCATATAGTCAAAACATTATTTACAGAGTGTAGGTTCATTTAAAGTGGAGGTCTAGGGAGAAAATGCTCAACAGAATATGAGCAGTTATACAAAGTATTACAGAGTTATTAAGTAGTAAACAGTGGAAGCATGCAAAAGATAAATATGCAGTTAGCTATGGAAAAGACATGACATTTCTAATTCTAAGTAGTGGTTTACAAAAAAATGACATTCATATGGTCAAAACATTATTTACAAAATATAGGCACTCCAGATGAAAAACATGTATATGAACATTATGTACAAATAAAAAACAAGTTTTTATTTGAGTTAGTAGAGGCAAGGGGGAGAGCATTGTGGTACATGGTTAGATTTATAGTCCTTGGGAAATGGTAGAGAGGAGTTTATGTGGTAGGGTACAGGAACAGACCCACTTTGATAAGAGGTGTGATTGAAGAAGAGTTTTGAAGTTAGAGTGGCTGTGAATATTTCAAAGGGAGGCAGGAAGATAGTTCTAGAGTTTGACTAAGGAGCAGGATAATAGTAGGTGGCCAGGGGGGTGAAGGGAGTCTATAAATGTTTAGAAGATTGCTGTTTTCTGATCTGAGTGATTGGGAATGTAGGGGCTTAATGAGGTGGACAGAGAGAGACAACTGGAGGGTTTGAATATGAGCTTCTGAGCACTAGAATGTTTGAGGAGTTTGAGGTAGTTAGGAAGTTAGAGCCATTGCAAAGAATGAAGAGAGAGACAGTGATTAGATGAGTTTCTGGAGTCGGTGGCAAATTTGGAAATTTAATTGTAACAGGCTTCCAGCATGGCCTGTAAGACAAGCTGAAGATTAATGAAAAGGGGGGCACTATACATAAGAGAGGGTAAAAGGTAAGTAGAGGTAAGTGTGTGTCTGGTGGAGGGAGTAAGGTACTGATTGTATCTGTACAGAAGACCTAGATTTTGATGAGTTTTTTTGATGTTAGTTTGGTTATGGGTGTCAAATTTTACATCACTTATGACACCGAGCAGTTTGGTATGTGATACTATTTCTATGGGGCTATTGTTCTGAGCAGTCACTGTAAAGGAGTTTTTGTCTATATTGGTGTTTCTAGATGGGGAGAAGATCATTAGCTTTGTTTTGTTGGCATTTAAGGTGAGGTGATTACTGTGCATATATGCTTCAGTATTAGAGAAGGCTGGCTGAGTTTTGAGAAGAAGGCTAGAGGGGGTGTCTGCTGAGCAGATGATAGTTGAATCATCAGCATATTGAATTGCTGAGGTATCGAAGAGAGACTGGTGGAAGTTATTAATGAAAATGTTAAAGAGGAAGGGGCCAAGGACAGAACCCTCAGGGATGCCAGTAGGGGTGTGTAGAAAGGAAGAGAGTGAGGCTTTCCATTTGACAGCTTGCTGTCTTTCAGAGAGATAACTAGCGAACCAGGTGATAGTAGGGGGGGAGAGGTTGAGAGAGGAGAGTTTGGATAGTATTAAGGGGTGGGAAATGGTATCAAAGGCTTTAGAGAGGTCAAGAAACAGAGTAGAAACTATTTCGCCAGAGTCACGAGCAAGGTTTATGGAATCTAGAAAGGAGAGGAGGGCAGTGATGGTACTATGCCTGGGATGGAAACCATGTTGTGTAGGGGTTAGTAGTTTGTTTTGGGTCAGATAGGACATCATTTGGGATTGAATACACTTCTCCATGATTTTTGAGAGTGGGGAAAGGATGGCTATGGGCCGAAAATTAGAAGTGTCAGTGTTTTTGCCTCCTTTATGGAGTGGAATAATAAAAGCATGTCTCTAGACAGGGGTCTGCAACCTTCACTATCAAAACCCTTTTTTGGCCCCTCTTCCACCAAATAAAATTCATCGGGAGCCACAAAACCTATTTGACCCCTAAAATGAAGATAACATAGCGTATACAGTTTTATATACAGTTATTATACTAAATATAAAAGAACTAACTTTATAAGAGTAATATTTAAAATCCATCCATATTTTTGTTCCTTTGTTGAGATTGGTCGATCACTGTGTGTGTGTGTGTGTGTGTGTGTGTGTGTGTGTGTGTGTGTGTGTGTGTGTGTGTGTGTGTGTGTCTGTGTGTGTGTTGATTGATCACTGTGTGTGTGCGTGTGTGCATATGTGTGTGTGTGTGTGTGTGTGTGTGTGTGTGTGTGTGTGTGTGTGTGTGTGTGTGTGTGTGTGTGTGTGCAATATCTCTCGACCTTTTAGAAAAAGAAATCTGGACAAAGCCATATATAATGGGACATAAAGACCCAAAACTAGGGACTCTTTTTAAATATTGCTCTTACAAACTTAGAAATTTGACAGAACAATACATTTTGCATTAGCATGAATTTTCTGGAGGGTATGAAGTCTGAAACTCAAATGTCTGTCTATTTATTCTGACTTCAGCCCTCAATGATTTCCCAGAAAACCACAATTTTATGAGAAACAGATGTAAAATATGAGGCAAAAGTCAGGACATTCTGTGAAAATCTGCACAGTTGAGAGGTAAGTGTGTGTGGAAAATACAGTTTATATGTTTATAAGAGCAACATTTAAAATCCATCTCTATTTTTGTTCCTTTGTTCCCCTTTATTTATGGCTCTGTCCAGATTTTTTGTGGCAAGACTTTGAGCGTACGAGAGGAATGGAAACCTTTCAGGAGACACTGCTGCTGCAAGGGGATCGCTCGATTGCTCTCAGTGAGTGTGGAATGCATGGCAGCAGAAATCCTGTTATTCTAGCAAGTTTATAAGTTTATAAGAGCAATATTTAATGTCCATCACTCAACTACTGTCTGTGTGTGTTTGTGTTGAGCGGTAGAGTGGCTATTATTTTTCAAAACTACAGGGAGCCACTGCAGAAGAGTGAAAGAGCCACATATGGCTCCAGGGCCACAGGCTGCAGACCGCTGGGATAATCAATGCTGTCTGCAGACAATTTGAGGAAAGTTGTAGGTAAGTTATCTGGGGCAGGAAGCATGGTTTAAGCTGAAGGAGGAGCTTCTTTATTTTGTTTGTAGAAACAGGAGAGAAGGTAAAAGTAGGAGTAGGGGTATTTAGATTGGGTGGAGATGTAGGGGGTATTGGTTGGGCGGGAGGTTGAGAGTAGTGAGAGAAGCTGGTAGTAAGTTTGGCTATGGATTCTATGAAGAATGCATTGAAAGTAGAGGCATTTTCTAGATCAGTATGGTTTAAGTTAGGGGATGGATTGTTCTTATTGCTTGGGTGGAGAAGGGAGGAGATTGAGTCCCCAAATTTTCTAGGGTTGGATAGGTGTTTTGATTGAAGTTTGCTATAGTATGATTTTCAGTCCCTGATTATTAGTTTTTTTACAATGTTATGGAGTTGTTTAACTTCTATTAGGACATAGGATGATTTATTTTTATGGTAAAGTTTCCGCTTTTTATGTCTTAGGTGCATTATTTTTTTTTGGTTTCTTTAGTTAACCAAGGGGAGGATGATACTTTAACTCTTTTAGTTTAAAGTGGATTGAGATTGTTAAGGAGGTTCATGAAGGTTTTACTAAAGTAATCAATGGCATTGTCAAGAGGCAAAGTTTTTAAGGGTGACCAATCTGTAACTTTTAGGCAGTCTGTGAATATTTGTGGGTTGAAATTGGAGAGGTTCCGAGATTGTATGTAGTGGTGTTGCTTTTGAGGGGAAGAGGAGTGATGGTTGGCAAATGCAGGCAGGTGGTTGCTGAGAGAGTCAGGAAAGGTGCCAGTATCTGAGATAAGGTTTGGGTGAGACAATAAGATCCAGTCAATGATGGTACCAGTGGTTCCACCTTTGTTTGGTCTGGTAGGAGAGTTTATTAATTGGGTGTAGTTGGATAGGTTGATATTTTGGGACTTTGATTTTATTTATTTATTTTTTTATTTTACATTTGTTAACCCGGCTAGTCCAACTGGATACATGTCCATTTTCAGTGGAGGCCCGGGGAGAAAAGCTCCGCTATCTACTACTTGACAAATATATAATACAAGAATGTACAATAATAAACAAGGAGTTTAAACCACAGTTAAGGATGTTCAGGCAATGGTGATCAGACAGAGACATAGAAGGGAAGCAAGATCAGGTAAGTTAGTATGTAACAGAATTAATTACATTATATATAAGTTTAACAATAAAAATTTGAGTAAAGTCTATTTTTAGAAGGGAGAGACAGTTACCCTACAGAAATGGAACGTGTAAAAATAATAGAGTTGGGAGAAAGAGGAGAGGGGGCAAGAGAAGGGATGGAGTAAAAAAGGTCAGCTAGGGTTATTGCAAGAGCATAGCCAGTGGTTGATTAGGAAGTGTTTAAGTTTGGTTTTAAATAGTGGAATTGAAGTTAGGGCTGTGAGGTCTTGAGGAAGTTTATTCCATATTTTGCCAACTGAGTTGGAAAATGTGGAGTCACCTGCTGCGTTCTTTGATAGAGAAGTTTGAATCAATATTTTATTAGAAGAGCGTAGGTTTTTCAGGTTGTTATAGGGTTTTATGAGGGTGGAGAGCATTGGTGTATTCTCAGGGTGATGAAGGGTTTTGTGGGCTATAGTAAGTTGATAGTATTGAATTAGGTGGGGTAACTCCAGCCACCCTAGTTTTAGGAGATTCAGGCAATGATGTGTTCTATATGGAGTGGCAGTAGCAAATCTGGCAATATTGTTGTATGATGATGTAAGATTACTAAGATTATGTTTTGAAAGATTAGTGTATATGGGGGAAGCATGTAATAGGGTAGAGATTAGGTGGGTTCTAGCTATGGTAGTTCTAGCTTCAGGAGTTAAGAAAGATTTGATTCTGTAGAGAGAACCTAGCTTTCTGTTAGTTGTTTTTATGATAGAGTTGATATGAAAGTCAAATTTTAGTAGGTTGTCAATAGTAATACCCAAGAGTTTGGTTGTTTGGTCTGGAGTGATTAGGGTGCCATTGTTAGAAGTGAGTGTGAAGTTAATAGAGGGAGACAGGTGTGTGGGTGCAAAGAGGAGAAGTTTGGTTTTCTTAGGGTTGAGGAGGAGACAATAATTAGAGAACCATTTCTCTATAGTGGTGAAGGTTTTTTTGGGTAAGGGAGTGAAGGTCAGCCTGGTTTGTGGCAGAGCAAATAATGGTGGTGTCATCAGCATATTGAATACAAGTAGTTAGAGGGGTGGCAAGGTGCAGGTCGTTAATAAAAATGGAAAATAGAAGAGGACCTAAGATGGAGCCCTGAGGGACCCCTATAGTGGTAGGGAGAAGTTCAGAAAGATGGCTGTCCCATAAAACAGCTTGTTTCCGGTTATGAAGATAGGATGTGAACCAGTTTAAGGTAAGATTGTCGAGAGAGAGAGATTTTAAATGATGTAAGAGGAGTTGGTGATTGACCATGTCAAAGGCTATTGACGGGTCTACAAAGAATGCTGAAGAAAGAATATTATTATTGCGATTTTTGTTAATGGAGTCTATGAAGGATAATAAGGTTGTGGTGGTGCTATGGAATGGTTGAAACCCATGTTGGCAGTTAGCTAGGAGATTATTGCATAGGAGGTGATTAAGCAACTGTTTGTGGATACATTTCTCCATTATTTTTGCAATAGGAGATAGCAGCGCTATAGGGCGGTAGTTGGAATACTCCACCGAATCACCCCCTTTGAAAAGAGGGATGATGTGTGAGATTTTCCAGACTGCAGGTATAGTACTTTCTTTTAAGGTCCTGTTAATTAGTATAGAGATAGGGTAGGCTAAAGCTTTTGCACCTAGCTGGAGGTATTCAGCTGGTAATTTGTCAGCTGAGGGGGTTGAAGGTTTAAGTTTTTGAAGTAAGTACAGAATATAGGAGGTAGGTATGGGTTTGAATTGAAATGGTGGAGGAGTGCAGCTTGGGTTAGCTAGTATAGAGGTGTCAGGGCTTTGTTGGTTAGCTAGTTTAAGTATTGCTGAAGTAAAGAAGGTATTGAACGAATTAGCTGTTTTTAAGGGGGAGTCTGGGTTGGAGCCTAGTGGATTAGGTGTTGCAACTTTGCCAGTATTGTGTGTTAATAGCTTTCCAAAATGTATGTGGTTGGTGGTGGGAGGATTGTTGTAGTTGGGTATAAAAGTTATTTTTATCTTTTAAGATAGCTAGCTTGGTCATGTTTCTTTTTTGTTTAAAGGTAAGATGATCGAGATAGTTTTTAGTAATTCGCCATTTAGTCCAGGCATTATTCCTACTAAGGATTAGTTGTCTAGTTTTGTTTGTGAGCCATTGAGCTGTCTTACATTTCATGTGTATAGAACGCAAGGGGGCATGATGTTCAAGAATGGTAAGAAAAGTATTATTAAAGTGGTTAACAGCTTCATCTATAGGGAGAGTTTTAAGAGGTGACCAGTTAACTAGCCTAAGTTCATTTTGAAACTGATTGGGGTCAAAATGTTTTTTGCTGCGGGTTAAGCGAATTAGGGGAGGTATAGCTAGTTGTGTTTTATGCCTAATAATATATGTTAGGGAGTGGTCACTAAGGTCATCTGGGAGGGTTCCTGTTGAATAGTTTTGTTGGGGACTATTTGTTAAGATCCAGTCAAGTATGGTTTCTTTATTATTAATTTTGTTTGTTCTAGTTGGGGAGTTAATGTTTTGATAGAATCCGTGCAAATTAATAAGGGTAGATGGATTGGTTTGTTTACATAAGTTCCAATCAATATTAAAGTCTCCTAAAAGTATTGTTTCTTGAAGGAGATTTAGTGAGAACCAGTTTAGTAGATCTTCTAATATGGTAGGATTGTTGCCTGGGGGAAGATAAGTACAAATAATATTGATAGTTTTGTGAGGGTTGAGGAAAAGTTTGGAAATAATAATTTCAGCATTAATGTCATTAGGAAGGGTATGATTTGTTTTACTTACTTCCAGTCCAGTTTTAAAGAGTATAGCTACTCCACCCCCTTTTTTATTTAAGCAGTCTTGTCTTAGGATGTTATAGCCAGGGGGGATAATTTCATTATCTTTTATTGTGGGTTTGAGCCATGTTTCCGTTAGACAGAGAATGTCAAATTGTTGGACTTCTAGAAGAGCATGAAGAGCAGGAATTTTATTGCAGATGCTACAAATGTTTAGATGAGCGATTGAGAGAGATTTGGGGGGTTTAGTATTTGGTGTAGACATTGTTTTAACTTGTTGACAGTTAGGGGATAGTGGGGAGGGGTCAGGGCCGGGGTTGGGGTGTATGTCCCCATCAATCAATGAGAAACTTAATATAAGGTGGTCAAATTGTGAGGGTTTGCAATAGTAATTATGTTTTGTAAGGCTATGAATAAGGTATTTAATATGAGAAAGATGATGATATTTTGGTTCAAGATAAAAGTTACTGTATATGGGACTGAGATGGGTTGTGGGTGTAGTTGGGGGGGTAGCTAGGGTATACTTGCATGGGATGCTAAAAGTGGGATGTAAGGATTGTTCATAGGAGGTTATGAGATAGGTAGAGGAAAGAGTAGTTAGAAGAGTTAGTAGTAGCAGAGGAAGGTATTGGTTGTACATGATAAGTAGAATTACAGAGAGTGTATAGAAGGTGTGTGTTCTGGATAGCAGATAGTTGGGTGAGGGAGGAGACTATTAAGGATTGGGTGGAGAGAGGAACAAGTTATGATTGGTCTTGGGTGGGGAGGGGTGTGGCTGTGTAGGAATAAGTGTAGAGGTTCCAGGGGCGGGTGAGGTTCGGGGGCAGGGAGGGGAGCGGAGTGAGCCCGAAGGGCGAACGGAGCGGGAAGACACAAAGGAGTAGATAATGGCTCAGAAGAAAACAATCAGTAAAGTAGAATAACAGCAGGTAAGTTAAAACAGGTAATGTAAAAAGTATGAACTATAGGGGTAGGTGATGAGGCAGATTTATAGTAGACAAGTAAGAGTAGGAGGGTGGTTTGGCAAGGGCCAGGGGAGAGGAAAAGTGTAATTAATAGACTAAAGTTACAGGTAGAAGTCAGCGTAACCGGTGAGTGTAGCAATAGGTCTAAATGAAGGAAAACCTAAAAGTAGAAGGGTGCCACCTAGTGGCCGAAAGGTTTAGAATCAGATATATGGAGGTAAGGAAGGGGTAAAAAAAGGGAAAGAGAAGGGAAAAAGTAGTATTAAGGGATAGGAGATAGGAATAACAATGGTAGTAATGGCAGTGCAATGAATGAGGGTCTGGTCAAAAAGGTGATGGGGACTGGTGCTGTTGGCTGCTGGCAGTCCTGGGCAAGTAGGTAGACTAGGCACACAGGTGAGAAGTTTAGGATTAAACATGTAGTACAAACATACTTTGACAGTCTTTTCTTTTATCTTTAGATGATATCCCCGATGAATTATGGGGTTGGGGCTTAGTGGACACCAGTTCTGGTCTTCCAGGAGGGCAGAGACACTTATGTAGGAGATAGCTGGGTCCCGTTAGTCAAATTTAAAGAATATTTTGACTTTGATTTAGAGTTAGTATTGGCCCAGTTTGTGTTTACATCACCTAAAATTATGGTTTCATGTTTGCTGAAAACCAGGAGAGTATGTCTTCAAGAATAGGGATGTTGTTGCGTGGAGAGATATAGGGGGTAGCAGTGCGTATGGATTTATGTTTGTTGAGTTTGAGGAGGGCAATGCAAAGTTCAAAACTGGTGAAATTGGGAATGGGATTGGTGTAGGAAGTAATAGTGTAGGAGGAGGAGTAAAGTATGGCTACCCCTCTGACTTTTTTGTTATGTCTGTCAGAGTGTAGCATTTGGTAACCTGGTGGGAGAATTTCGTTATTTTTTATGTTAGGTATAAACCAGGTCTTTGTGATGGCAACAATGTCAGGTTGGTTATGGGACAACCAGGCATGGAGGGTGGGAATTTTATTTCTAAGGCTTTGGGCATTGACTTTAATAAAATGAAAAATCTTGGGGGTGGAAGGATGTGGTAGATGAAGATGGGAGTAGGGTGTAGTGTTGGAGGGGCCAGGGTTGGGGTGGATGTCCCCAGGAGAGAGAGAGGGAGTCTGTCCCGTACGAGTCTAATATAGTTTGTTAAGGAAGGTGAGTATAGGTGATGATATATAGTGTATTTAGATGGGTGCAGGGGGAGAGGGAAATGAAGATGGGACAGGTTGTGTAGCACTGTGAATTTAAACAGGAGGGTAGTGTTTGAGGAGTAGAGTGCATGGGCTATATAGGAGAAAGATGGAGGAGTAGTGTGTATGAAGTTAGATGTAGAATGTGAAGGTAAAGTGTAGGACTGGGTAGGAAGGTAGGTAAGATAGGAAAGAGTTGAAAGTAGAGTAGTCAGTATTATTAGGTTAAAGTAGTGTACTGAAGTCTGAGACATAATGTGAGTTGGCTTAATTGGATTAGGTGGGTGATGAGAAGGGTTAGGAGGATTTTTAGGTGACTGGGTAGTGTGTAAGAGGCTCTCCAGTGTTTTAGGAGGAGTTATGGATAGAATAAGTGTAGAGGTAGTGGGGGCAGGTGGGAAATATGGCCAGGGTAGGGGAGCGGAGTGAGCCTGAGCAGTAGCAAGGGTGAACAGAGCGGAGCTGCACCAAGAAAGGCAGGTAAGGAGCGTTCTTTCAAATAAACAATCAGTAACCTGGAAACTGTTCCCTAGTACTGTTTTATAATTGGTAAAACATTTAGAGGAATTAGCCAATGTGTGGATGTGGATGGTTTTGGGGGCTTATGAGAGCAGAGGTGGTAGTGTAAAATAGGACAGTAAGAGGAACTAGGAACTAGCAATGGAATTCACAGTTAAAAATTCCAACAAATTGTCCAGGAAGTGTGTGACTTAGGTATAACTACAGAGGTTAAAGTGGGGTAGCTAAAACTTCTGAGGTTGTGGGAAAATTGCTACAGGGATAGGGCCCAACTGCAAATAACACTGAGTCTGCTACCAAGCCTACTGATACACTGTTACATTGGTAGATATGAACCTGTTGTTTAGCAGATAGCTGGTATCAGGTTAAGCGTTTTGTGATTTCCAGCTTGGAAACTCTGACGGCAAGGCCTGTGCAAAGGCTGACTCACTCATCGCGAGCTGGACTGCAGTTCCTGGTTGGTCGTGTTCATAGGCTCCTAAGAAAGGGTAATTATGCCAAAGGGTTGGGGCTGGAGCACCTGTCTATGTGGCAGCTGTACTTGAATATCTAATGGCAGAAATTCTAGAGTTATCTGGTAATGCAGCTCGAGATAATAAGAACAATTGTGGTAATCCTAGGCATCTGCAGTTGGCTGCCCTAAATGATGAAGAGCTAAATAAATTGTTGGGAGGTGTCACTATTGCACAAGGTGGAGTGCTTCCCAATATCCAGTCTGTGCTGCTTGCTAAGAAAACAGAAAAACCTGCAAAATCAAAGTAAGGCATAATACTTTTCATCAAAATCAAAATAAGGCATGTTACTTTTCATGACACCTCTCAACAATTTATTCAGCTCTTCATAATTTCGGACAGCCAATTGCAGTTGCCTAGAGTTTTTTGTTTGTTACACAGTTCTTTGCATTTATCCTGCTACTGCTTATTCTACTGACACAACTATTTTATTGAGGGTACTTTAGATGCCAATTTTAAGTGAGAGAGAATTTAAATTATCATTACAGCCAAATGCGCAATTTAATTGCAATGAACCAAGTAATAATTCTACAAGTTCCATAATTTATTGCTTACTTCCAAGTTGTTGAACTCAATTGTTGTCAATTTTGCTGCAGAAAAAAAAGGGCATGACACCATTTCCTCAAGTTCAACTTCCATGTAATTTCCGAAATCAATTTTTGTGCTGTTTCAGTAGGAATGATCAAAGCAGAAAAGAATGAAACATTATTGTATTGGTACAATGTTTTGCTGAGGATTACACAATGATGTCCAAGTTTCATTCAGAAATGTAGCTGCTTCTCAGATAAGCTCATAGATCACATTGTTAGTTAATTATGCATGTACTGACATAGAAAAAAGAAACACGAAACAGGAACATTTTGTCTCCGTTTGAAACAAAACACTGAATATAAAGGGCATAAACTAAAGGTGTTTTGTTATTCCAATCTTAAAAAGACTGACGCAATACACAGTAATTAGTGCTTGTACCATTTGTTTGGGTAAAAAATCTTGTATGTATGTAGAAACCTCAGGTTCTTCCTGCAGTTTCACAACACTGAGAAATAAAACCAAATTCAGAACAAAGAATACAACACCATGACAAAGGAAATGGGCTCAGAAAATAAGATGACACAACTATGAAAAGCTTTGTTGGGATTGTACTTGGATAACACAATCAAACATTGTATTTAAACCACAAAGTACTATTTGTGTAAGCATGACAAATTAGAAGGTCAAGTAGTTATTGCAGCCATTTTGATTCCCTCACCCTCCATTTGCAACAGTGACTCTGACTAGGTCACTTAACCAGGAAGTGCTCCTAGGGTATTACTGAAAGAAAGAGACACTTGTGGCTAATGAATTTAACATCAATACATAAATGCAATTAAAAAAACAAAGCTGTGAGCTGGGGTTTAATTATTTGGCACTGTGCACATCTTATTTGTTTACATTTCATATAATTGGCTTTAGTGGGGTAAAAATTAAATCAATAAAAGGTCTTTTACAATACATCACTTTAAAATGCCGTTATTTCAATTCTGCAAAGAAATACTATAAATGTCCAGTGCAAATGCAACTTTTTTCTTAAGGCTTATCATAACCAACAGATATGTAATCTTTTGACAAACAAGGTTCTAGGGCTATTTGATTATTTATACACAGGTTTTAGATTAAACAGGATTAAATATATGAAAAGCTACTGTGTCAAAACATGCATCCATTCTATGTTCCTTTCATTCTTGGCTTTGGTGACACACACACAAGATACATCCCTTGGTTGATAGAAATAACTTGTTAGCCCATCATTGGTTTTCAGCTTTTTTCTTATCTAGTGACAAAAATAAATTTCTGTTCTGTCACTACAATCTCATGCTGCTTATCCAATGTGGGTCTTTCAAGCTATGGCCATCTCTTAGTCTGGTATGGAAAACAATGACAGTGCCAAAGCGAGAGGAAATCTAGCTTGCTTTATTCTTGATGTATGATTAACTGCTAGGGTACTGCATGCATGTAGCAGAACCTAAATACCATCACATTCATAATTTTGCCCAGTGATACAGTGGTTTTCCAATGGTTTTACTTCTAGTGACCTATATTTAAAACTGTGAACTGGGCAGTTGTAGCATTCCAGAGGTAGAATCAAGTATCTTATGACCAATTCCACTTTCCTGGGGAGGAGTCTGTATCTGGAAGCATCTCTTGGTGTACAGTTGGGACTAAAAGGCAGAAGTCCATGCCTGTGGGACTTACAAAAGTGTATCGACAGGGACCATATCCATGCGTGCACAGGTAATTTTGTCTGTAATGCTTATATTGCACAATAAATGAATGCAAGGTGAGTTAGTTAAGGCAGTACAAAAATTACTTGTCTTAGCATTGATATGATGTCCTAGATGGGCAGCTAGATTGCTGGATGCCCTTTCTTCTACCCAAATCATGGTGGTCCCACCCTGATGCTGTTGTGTTATAAACTCAAAAGTCTTTATAGTTGTTTGCCCCTTACATTAATTTTACCACATACCAACTTCCCTCTCCCCTTTCACTGGCTGTTGTGAGTAAGCAGAAAATTATCATTTTTTGAAATCACTCCCCTTCAACTATTTACATTTATTGGCTATCCCACTGTATTCCATAGAACCAGAATACAAAGTGCCCACCCCCTTTCAATCTATCTTTCTCTTTTAAAATTAGTGGCTCTACACTAAGACTAAAGCTTAAGTTACCTACTCTTTTATATCTAACTGCTTAGTGCACATTGCACAGTGCAGTGCTTAGGATATTAACCATCTTTTTCCATCTTATATTTAAAATCTGCAACATCTATTTCAAGATCACCAATTATTGGAGAGCCTACATTTTGCCACTCAGTATTCATCTTGGGATTAGTGCTTCTGTTTTCTCCTGGTGAGGGAAGGAGTATAGGGACATTATTTCCTGGAGAATGCTGAACACTGGACAGCCTAATAACTGCTTCATAGGTGACAGCTTGGAATTTGTGCATATATTCTGCTCCTGGTGAGAGAAGTAACAGAGTGCATTGATTGTTGACTGTTTCTGGCTGTGCAATGTGTGTCAGTGCTTGGTGTTCCTGATAGATCTGGTTGTTATTCAAGGCATCTGTTCTAGGAAAGAGCTACAAGAAGCCTACAGACCCTTGCATCATCTGGGACGAGACTGTGGATCACCAAACAGGCTGTGGCCTGCTTTTCATCTTATTAGTGGTGCTAATGTTTTCCTTCTGGTGAGAGAAAATTCAAAGGCCCTTTGTATCCCAGCAGAGTGAAGCTGTAGTGAGACCAGCACTAGTAGCAGCCAACCAGTAGCCATTCATGCAACTCCCCTATTTTCATTATTCTTGACAAGCTAATTCTTTGTTTTCAGTAAGTACTGCTTGATTTGTTTCTAACTTCAGAATATCTGTCTAAATACTTTATCTTTAAATTTTCGTGATCTGCTTATTAGTTTCCCCTCAAGTGTTTGACTTTGACCTGTATAGACACAGACACCTTCAGTGACATTTTTTTTCCTGTAAAAGCACAATTGAAATTTCACCAATACCTAGTTGCACACAGGACAAGCACCATCCCCAGAGTTGCAAACTGGATACTCCTGACATTACTTTATATTCTCACTCCAACTGTCTAATCAATAAAAATGGTCTACTGCCATGAATATGAACTTTCCCACTATCTCCGTTACCAGCTTCGAGAATATGGACATCTTGAGTCAATGCAGAAATTGCCTCATGTTTACTGACAACCAGTAAATTCTCAAACAAACTGGTATGGTATGAGAGATGTATATACACAATGTCATTGGAGGCTAAAGTTCTAACATAAACTGTTGCTAATGTCACTAAGGTTGTCATTAGTACACACACTGCACCCATCACACAGTTCAGGGCAGACATATAGACCCACATATGCTGAGGCACTTAAATGTAACCTTCCTAAACCCCAAAGACATCCTAGATGAAGTACACATAGCAAATACCCTGAGTGGCCCCAGATGAACTCTTTCTAAACAACACCCACATCAATACATACAGTCACATCTCATGGAGCCTCTTCTTCTAAGCCCATAAGGCAAGTCACCACACACTCCAACATTCTGGTCATTGGAGACACCATCATGAGACACACTGATGTCCGTCTCACCAGGCTGAATAATGAGAAAGTCATGGTCAGTTGCTTATCAGGGGCTAGGTTCCATCACATTATTTATTTATAAACCACCCCTTGATTTCACCATCTCATCAAATAATGCTACTGTCATTTCCCCTGAACCAATAACAAAACTTTTAGGAATAACAATTGATAATAATCTCTCTTTTAATCAACACATTAACATCACTATCAAATTAGTAAACAGAAAAATTGGATCCTTATATAGAATTAAACCCTACCTAACTGCTTCTGCCAGAGCTACAATTGCCCACTCCCATCTTATATCTACACTCCTTTATGCTTCTCCTATCTTTACCAACCTTAAGAAAGCCAACCTTAACAAACTTGCCACATCCTATTACAACATTGCCAGATTTGCTACTGGTAACCCTTATAGAACACATCACTGTGTGAACCTGAAACAACTAAGATGGATGGAATTTCAACTCCTTTTGCTCATTCCCCAACTCAATATTGCCCACAAATTACTATACCAGCCCAATAACACTCCTATTCTTTCTCAACTTTTAATCCCTTATAATAATCTCAACTCTCTTAGATCTTCTAAGAAACTTATGGCCTGCCCTACAAAGTCCAATAACTCAGCCGGTGACTCCCTTTTCTCTAATACAATTGGAAGGAGCTGGAATTCACTACCCAGTGAAATCACTCTACTCGCATCTCTACCTCTCTTCAAACAAGAAATTAAGAATTACTTCAAAAGCCATTGGCTCTGTTCCTGTATAAAGCCTGACTAATCTTCCCACCTACATCTGCCTATCCTCCTCCTCATTTTTCCGCCACTATCTCTTCTTTCTTTTTCTTTCATTTTCTTTTCTTTTTATAACTCTTTCTTCCTTACTCTTATTTTTCTCTTCCTCTCTTTGTCTCATATCTAGTAAGTCTTTTCTGCTTCTTTTGTTTTACTGTCATCTCTTAGATGGCTTCCTTTTTTACCCACTTATAGTATTTTTGCCCTCTTTCTCTGATATTTTACCCTTTTGCTTACCTCTAACTCTCTCTGTACAACAACTTGTCACCCTATATCAGTTTTCTTACTGTCATCTCATCCTTTAACCTGAATCTTAGTTACTCATACAAGTTAGACTTTTGATATATCTTCTTTAATTAAGTTTTATTTTGATATTATATTGCCATTTGTTATTATTGTAATTGCTTTTTAATTATATTATAAGGTTTTTTTTTTTTTTTTTTATGTGTATTTCTGTGTGGAGCTTTTCTCCCCGGGCCTCTACTGAAAATGGAAATATATCCAGCTAGACTAGCCCGGTCAACAAATGTAAAATAATAAAATAATAATATTTAATATTCGTTGACTGGGAAAGTCTAACTAGGACAGGGCCTGTTTTCTGTGGAGGCCTGGGAGAAATTCTCCAGACGTGTGTCTTTAGAATGTGGGAGGAAACCCACATGAATGCAGTGAGGGCATGCAGACTCCACCCAGAAGGCACACCAGCAGAGAAGTGAACCAAAGAACCTCTTGCTGTGAGGTGACAACTTTAACCATTACACCACTGCACCACCCAATGCATGCACTCAGGTCAGTGGACCACAATTACCAGAATGCCTCAATTATAGTCCAGGTGGGTGTAAATGACCTGAGGCGTACCTCCCTAGACTATGTGAAGAGAGACATGCTGCTCTCGAAATATGTGTCCCAGGCTGATCTGAACTTAGCATGGAGCAAAATTGTACCTTTCCCAAGGATGATGCCACAATACTAACAAAACATGAATGACTTTAATATTTAGCTTAGTTTCTGGTGTCATTCTAAGGATGTGCAATATTTGTCAGCATGGAAGGAGATGGTGAACAGACCACACTGCTTTGCCAGGGATGGTCTGCATTTCTCCCCTCTAGGCTTTCAAATATTGGTTAAAACACTGTCTTCCCCCACAGTGCCTTTGTTAGGCAATGCCAAACTGAAAGTACTTCCAATGTAGCAAACCAAAACTAAGAAAATCTAAAGGTATTACTGCTCAATGCTATGAGTCTAAACAAAAAACTCCACTCCCTAAAAGCTCTTTTCACCCTAGAGAATGCTGACATCTGTACATCACTGAACCATGTTTTAAAGCCATGGAGTGCATACCGAAAGTGCAAAGTTATAATGCCTTCCATACATTTAGACTAGCTACTACACAGACAGGGACTAAAGGTGCAGATGTCTCTTTTTACATCAAAATAAATATACATCAAGGCTGGTCAAACAGGACAAAGCACTTGAGCTATTCCATGTTTCAATTACCACAGGCAAAATCCAATACCACTTCCTTGCAAGCTAAAGGTCCCCCTCTATGGCCCAGGAAACCCATACCATATATTTAAACATATTGGAAACACTCATCATCTAACCCAATACCGTATTCCTGGGTGACTTTAATGACCCCACTATTAAATGGGAATCCTATATGACACCAAACATACAGGCATAGAGATTCCTAGAAGATGTTGTAAACAGAAACTCCCTGGACAATATTGTCAATGTCTTCTCTGGTAAAGTCAGGCCAGAAAATGGTCTCCTTTGAAGTAAAAATAAAACCTGGACCCCAGGCTAACCCTGGAATATTCATGAAGTACTCGAAGGCTAACTTCTATTGCTATTAAGTGATAACCTGGGAAAATCTCAAGTTCCCATAAACCCTTAGGAGCACTGCTGCCTATGCAGATCTGTTCACAAAAGCCCTATACAAGCATGTTAATAGTTGCATAGTGGCAGCTGTACCCACCAGGAAGAAGTGCAGAACTAACTCAAACTCAAGCTACCCTTGCAGAATCACAAAATCAATAGGCTTTATAACAGAAGGAAGAAAATCGTGGCAAGAATTAGGAGGTACTGCACCCAGCAGGATAAAAACACTCTCATCAAACTGAACAAACAACTCAGAGGATAAATAAAGTCTACCAAAGCCACATTTGAGGCAAATGTGGCCTCTCAAGGCAAGGACAACCACAATACATTCTTTAGCTATGTCTGCAAAATCAAAGGCAGTACATAATTGTGTTCTGAGCTCATTGTAAATGGAGCCACCTATATTGAGCCAGATTATATAGCAAACAAACTACTGGCCAATAAATTCAGCTCTAACTTTACCCCTCTCTCCCCCTCAACCTTCCCTCAGGAAGTACCATCAAATATAACTTTCCCTGCTATCAGTAGGGAACAGGTCCTTAATGCTTTCTGTAAGGTCAAGAACACTGCATCTTTGGACCCAGACAATATCCCAGGATGCCGTCTAAATAGCATGAAACATGACCTACCAAGCAGTCTGGAATTGCTATTTAATTGTAGCCTCCAAACAGGTTTCATGCCTCATGAATGGAAAACAGTAACAGTATTCCCTCTGTGCAAAGGTGCGCCATCTACAGACCCTGGAAACTACAGATCCATAAGTCTCACTAGTTTTATATGTAAAGCCATGGAAAAAATTATCATGGAAATGATCTATAATGATATAGTAAACCTCCAGATAAACCCCCAGATACTGGACCCAACCCAGTTTGGTTTCGTCAGGGGCAGGTCATGCCTACTCATGGATGAGGGTAAAATGGTTCACACTGCCTATCTTGATCTGGCCAAGGCATTTGACACATCACTCCACTCAGGCATTGTTGATATACTCAAGAGGTTAGGTACAAACCCGTATGTCACCCAGTAGATAGCCAACTGACTCACAGACAGAACCCAGGAAGTTAGAATTGGGGTGTCCACCTCTACAGGGAGCCTAGTCACAAGTGGATTCCCTCATGGATCAGTCCTTGGACCACTCTTTTTGGCATTTACTTCTCTGAAGTCAAGACTAATGTTAATGGTCTCTGGCTGACTAGATTTTCAGATGATTGCAAATTAGGAGCTGTCATTGAATCCCATTCTATTTTGCACAACTTTTAAACAAAGGTACAATGTCCCCTTTGGTATGTACCTAACCAGACATATCCAGCAAACGGAATATCCACAGAGGTTCCTCACTAAAAGAATACAGGGTGTAAGTAAAATGTCATATGCAGACCGTCTCATGGCCTTATTCCTGTATTCTGTCTCCTATAGTCTGTTGAGGGGAGATCTATGCCTGGCATACAGGGCATTTTCAGACCCCACTCTGATGGACCTCTTGCATATCCAGAAAACAAACAGCACCAGAATTACCCATTCTAAAGACTTAAACCTTTTCCTGTGAAATAAATAGGACCTGCTGTAGAGACAGATATTTATCCCGGAGACTAGACCGTCTCGGGAACAGGCTCCCCATCCACGTGAAGCAAAGTTCCTCCATAACCCAATTAAAATGTAACTTTTACAATCGGATGAGAAACAGGATATTTATCCCTGTCTTGGCACCTATATCTCCAATGGACATAGACAACCTGTAAATGGTTAATCTCCTAGGCCCCTGCTTGTAAATGTTTCATCTCCTAAGCCCCTGCTTACAGTTATCAAGGGTACCAGATCTTGTCAGAGATTTGGGATGCACAGCAAGGCTTAAAAACGCCCTTGTGGTCATAAGCCTAATAAATACCTATGAACCTATGAATATTCTTATCCAATTTATATTGTAGGCTTCATCGCACTAGGTTACATATAGATTCACCAGCCAAGAGGGAACTAATTGGAAAATATAGAGATTTAAGATAAATGTCCAAAGTTTACACAGTGATGTGGAAACCTAATAATAGACTAAGAAAATATTAGGAGATCTGGCTATCCCTCCTTCTTCCTATAAAAGTAGATAATATTCCTGTGCGCATTATGGGTTATATGTATATTCACCAGTGAAGAGAGAGCAGAAAGTACAATAAGGGGATCTGAGATAAATGGCTGAAAATTATATAATGACATAGGCACCTAGAAATAGACTTAGAAATGGAATTTTCATAACATCAGCTGCCAGAATTCTGTAATATAAACTGATCCAAGGAATATATTTTAAGGTGCAGCCCTTTGTCCTCAGTTATCCATATCCATCTGAGCATAGGTTTGAGTGGTCCATATAAAGGAAAAACAATAATTTAATTAATTAATCTATTTATTTATTTACATTCCACAAGGGTCGTGAACTAATCAAAGCTGATCATTTTCAAGGACAGACTAACAGAATAAAGTTATAGTAGTACATAGAATGTGGATATTAATGCAGTGTACCAAAATGCAGAGAAAATATGGAAATTTAATAGCATGTATACAACATATAAAATTTTACATGATGTAGTAAAAGCTCAGATGAAAATAATAAAGTTAGTGTTAAACAGCACAGGTATTGAACATATATACACATGCATAAACGCACACAACAAACGGTTTAGAAAAAAAGTAGTGGAGTGTACTGGAAGTCATAACCATAATAGGAAAGAAGCAAATCAGGGTTGGGATACTCGAAATGAAGCTGTGGATAGAAAAGGCAGAGGTTAGGGTATGTGACCCTTATTTAAGTAAGATAGCTGGAATTCCATTTTAGCTGCAGACAAAATCTAGGGTATGAGAGGAGATCTTTTAGACAGGAGAAGAGACTATTAGGGAAAGGGCTAAGGTAGAGAAGGCATGCTTGGCATGGCACAAATTGGTTGTGTGAGTTGAAAGACTGGGGATAATTTGAGAGCTGCAGATCTTTTTCAGTTAGTTTTGCAGCTAGAGGTGAGAATGTTTAGAGACATAATAGTATTAGGGAAGGGAAGCCAGAAGACATTCAGATCCATGCTTTACAAGACCAAGGAAATTTTGAAGAAAATGTATATAAAGATATTGAGCATAATAGGAAACCTTTTTAGATATGTAAGATGTGGAAGGAGTAAAGACATACAAATCTGTGTGCAGATTCTAAAATTTATTCTCCAACACAAAAGATTATAGATATATTTACAAAGTGTTATGCAAAACAGTTTTGCTCCACAAAGGGGGTGATAAGTTGTCCTAGTGACATCCATGTAACCTTAGATAATGGAATCAAATTAGATTGTACTGAAAAAGAACTGCTTAAACTGGATCCAAACAAAACACAGGGAGAAGACCGAATTAGTAATAATGACCGGAGAACATTTCAGCAAGAAGTTACAGTACTATTTTATTTATTATTTATTAGGTCATATAAATATGGGGAGAGTCCTCAAGATTGGAGACATGCACTTATTAAACCTATCTTTAAGGGAAAGGGGAGTAGGTCAAACACAGAGTCATATAGATCCTTAAGTCTACTTTCATGTTGTGTAAATATAAAGGAAAAGGTAATATTGCATAAGTTCTTGTCAGAATTTGATAGGCTGAGACTTAAAACCATATATTAGCATGCATGTGTTGAAAACAGATCTATTACCACCTGTAACATAATGTTCTATAACAGTATAATAACAGCTGTGAATGAAAAATCATGCTGTGATATAATTTACATAGATTTAACTTCATCATTTGACAAGTCATACACAATACACTGATCAATACTTTAGAACAACTTGGTATCAATGTACTCTTGATAAGATGGATAGCTGCATGGCTTACAAATAGGACATGGCAAGTTTCATATAATAACTGGGCAGGTGAAATTCTTGGTTACAGTCAAGGTGTCCCACAGATCTCTGTCCTAGGCCCTTACTTTTTTAGATTGTATCTTTACTTTTTCATATGAGGTGTTCTACAGTCTATATGCAGATGACCAGAAATTGTGTAAACTGATTACATGTGTTACAAATAAGGCATGTCTGCAAAAGAACTTGACTAAATTGACCATTGGGCCACAGGAGAAAAACATGCTGATAAATGCATCAAAAACTATGCATATGAGATTTGGGAGACAAACTGAAAGGTGAATATTTAATACAGCACACAGATTAATGATAGTTATAGAACTATAGGTTGTATAAGAAATGTATAAAGTTTAGGAAATCAGAAATGGTGAAAACATTGTTAGTTACATTAGACTCAAACTTGAGTATGGAATAACAATATGGAAACCCTATAAGAAAATAAGCATGAATAAACTGGAAAGATTGGGGCAGAAATATACCAAGGGGATCCATAGGTGCAAAAATTTAAATTATTATGAAAAACTAAAATATCTAAACTTGTATAGTGTCTCTAGTAGATAGCTAAGAGAAGATCTTGTTCAGGTACATAAGACATTTAGAGACAACCACCTCTGGGAATGTTTGGGGGCTATCAAAAAGTAGTAGGGAATCATCAGGCAACCTATGTAGAAGATTCTATAGGAATGTTAAGTGTACTAATTGGCATTCTGAGAGAGCAGCTGATCCACGGAACAGACTACCAGACTACATTAAATCAAGGGGTCTATATTATAATAGCAAAAATCCTTTTAAGCGAATGCAAAAACACAGACACATATTGTGAGAACCGCGATTATGCTGAATGTACTAAACCGCGAAATTCAAAATGTCGAAGTGTCATGGTTGGCCCGTCTGCGGTACAGCTCCGTAAGGTAAGTGTGTGATAGTTATGGACCTTAGGGTTATGGTGCAGGTTAAGGTAAGTGCATAGATAGGTAATGTATGTAAGGTTTAGTGTAGGGTTAGAATTAGGGTTTTGTTAAATGTATGTGTGTAGATTATTTGTTTTGCTTTGGTATATCGCTGTAGGGTAAGTGTGAGATAGTTACGGATCTTAGGGTTAGGGTGCGGGTTAAGGTAAGTGCATAGATAGTAATGTATGTAAGGTTTAGTGTAGGGTTAGAAATAGGGTTTTGGTGCTTTACTTTAGGGTTAGAAGTAGGGTTTTGGTTAGTGTATGTATGTGGTTTATTTATTTTGTTTGAGTAGGCAGTATGTAGTGGGAGGTGGAGTTGGCCGACTATGGGAATTCAACTTTTTGTATTTCGCGGTTTAGTACATTCGGCATATTCACGGTTCACGCAATACATGTCTGTGCTTTCACATTCGCTTAAAAGGATTTTTGCTAATATAATATAGACCCAAACCAAGTACTAGTTTAGATATTTGCAAGAACAGCCTGGGCACTTATTATGGGAATTCGTATGTTGGCAGGCTAGAAAGGCATTGATGCCCATGCTTGAAATATTTGTATGTATGCTTAATGGATACCACTATGCTTTGGAGCAGTGAAGCTCTTTGAGAGAGGAGATATTAATGAAACAGCAGATTTCATTAGAAACTGTTTGAAGTGTGTGTTTTTAAGGTAGCTGATGTGATGGGAAGGCCATATTCTAGTTGTGAAAGGGGGACTTCTTTTTTAGTTGCTGTTCTTGCAGGTTTGCTGAGCTAGGGGAATTTTTGTTGACTCCAAAGCAAGAAGAGTTGATTTTGTTTCTGTTTTACAGTTTATATTTGGAAGCTGGTGATTGGGTCTAGCTGTATTCAAAGGTATTTGAAAAAAGAAGATATTTGTAATTATGAAATTATTTATGTCAGTGATGTGGATGTTATTAGGTGACTGGGCAAACTACTGTGGGGTATCAAACAGCATGGTTTTGATTTTTGGGTAGGGGTGAGAGTAGGCTTTTGATGCATAAGTCAGTTGTAGAAGGACTGAATGTCTGCTTCTGAGACCCATTATACAAGACATTTGGGCTAGATGTGTAGATGACCATGTCATTAATATAAAGGAATTGCGGTAGATGATGTAGGTCATAATAGGAGATTGCTAATAAAGATGGAAAAAACAATGGGGCAAGGAAGAACCCTGAGGAATGCCTGGGAATGAGAGCTTTAAATGACATAGTCCTTTTTTAGTTTTATTTTGAAGTACCTTTTAGTGAGAAAGTCTCTGAACCATGGAATTGGAGCAGATGCCTAATTCTAGTAATTTATGAGGAGAAGGGGGTGGGCTATGAGATTAAAGGCTTTTGTAAGATAAATGAAGATTGCATCCATAAAATTGCCTTTGAGTTTATGTCATTTGTCAGTGTCCAAAGAACTTTTATGGTAGTTCTACCTGGCTAAGAAGCAATGCAGCTTTAGAAAGAGAAGAGAGTACTGCTGAATGTGTTTTTTTGAGCTGTCTATAAACATTTCTTCAAAAGTAGAATGCAATATTAGGGTGCACTTTTTTGGCAGAGGTTCATAGGTTAGTACTAGGCTAACTGCCCTTCCAAGCCTAGCCAATTATTCCTTGGGAGGCTTGAACCTTGCACTTTGTGTTTGTAAGGCAAACACCTTAACCATTAGGCCATTCTCCCAACAGTTCTACATAGATCGGGTAGTATTTTTTAATAAGGCAGAGACTATATATTTAAGTGAATGGGATAGTAAGAAATGAAAGGCAGTAAACAAAAACATTATTTCAAATTTGCCATATTTAGAGATTCTAAAGAAGAGACAGCATTTTCATTGCATAATATAATACATATTTACTACTTTTCATTGATCATCTACATTTATGGCATCTGGTCCATTAAAAGCTGTTTGTGTCACCACATGTTGTCCTCTAGCTGCTTGTGTTTGTTTACCTTGGCTTTCTGCTTTTCAGCAACTGGCTTCTGGCTACCTTTCCTAAATTCTCCATTCTCCTCCTACTTTGTTTTCTGCATTTCCCCTTTCCTCTTGCCTGCCTCTGATGTCTTCATGTCTGCAGTCCTCAGTCACCTATCCACTCACAGTGTCTGCTCATGTTGTAGTCTTGATCTCATCTTACCCTGTCCTCATAGTCTTTCATGCTGCACCTCTGCTGTCTCCTTATCCAAAGTCACCTGCTGTATCCTCACAACTTAGCAGTAAACCATCCATAGCACGTGATTACATACTACGACTGTGGCAGTGGACATTACCATTATTCTGGGATGATTTTCTTATTTTTAAGATGTCTGCAAAGATATAATATTCTGTTCTTGTATATCACAAAACCAAAGATCTAAAATCATAAGAAATTAATAATAATTTGTGCATCTATATTTATGTGCTTCTGTTAAGCACAGTACAAGAAAAAGTGAGAAAGGAAAGGAAATATGTGATACGATACAGTTAGTTAACTAGTTGATGAAATGACTAATACGCTGATAGAAATGGACACAATTCCCCCAGATTAAGCAAGCCCTGCATGGTGTGCAGGACTAGTGCAGGAGCTCCAGCAGGCAATATGTCTGCTGTGCGATCCAGGAATAAGCTGTAGGGATGTGCGTGAGTGCTTCTGCACTAGTTCTGCACAGACTCAGCTCCTGTATGCAAATTACCCCATTTGCAGGTAAAATCCATGCAAATGAGGTGAATTTGAGATCCAGGAAGCTGGAAGCCGGCCGTGCAGGACTAGTGTAGTCTGCAGAAATGTACTCGGTTAGTAATCGAGTACATTTCTGCAAACTACAAAATGGAGCCATAACAGCTCCAAATAAATGATGGATATTATGTAGAAATCATGCCAATGGCCAAATATATGGCCATTGGCATGGAAAACAGTTGCAAAATAAAAAAAATTTACTTTTATTTTTTTTAGCCAATCTCAGCTGTTTAAGCGTAGGGCAGTGATGCGCAAACGAGATCGGGCGGAAAATACAACCCCCCCCCCTAAAATAAGCATTCTAACCAAAATCACTCTTTTTCTTCTTTCAGCTTTTCCCAGTTAGGGATCGCCACAGTGGATCATCTGTCCGCTCATGACTGGCAGTGTAGTTTTACCGTGTCGAGTTGCCAACCCGGCGCCCAACCTTCCACAGAAGGCACACACACACTCACACCTAGGGCCAATTTAGAGTGTCCAATCCATCTACTGCATGTCTTTGGGATGTTGGAGGAAATCAGAGCACCTGGAGGAAACCCACGTGACCACAGGGAGGACATGCAGACTCAACACAGAAGGCACCCCAACTGAGAATCGCACTGGATAACCTCTTGCTGTGAGGTGGCGACGCTAACCGCTGCACCACCGTGGCCGCCCATTCTAACCAAAATCACTATTTTTCCATTATACTCAATGGCAGGCAGAAGACAACATGGCCAGTGAATAGTGGTTGGTAAGGGGGGAGGCTCAGTTTGGGACCTGTAACTATGTATCGGCAGGCAATCCTATGCAAATGAGGGGAATGATACTGAATCACAGATTTCCCCTGCATGCTAGTCAGCACCTAACAGTGTAAGAGCAAGAATAGCTTGGTGCAAGCCTAGGAGTTAGCTGACATCATAGGGGGGGGTGTCTCAGGCATACTGTAAGCGGATTGGAGCCCTGTGGCTCGGGTTTGCCCTTAGTTTACCAGAGCTAAGCAAGAGGGTGTGTCTGAGGCTGCCTAGCAATCTTTACATTGCCTAAGCAGGTGTGCATGCCACGCACTGGGTTTTAAAGGAAAAAAAAAGTAAACCAAGAAATAGCAGCTCTGTGCACATTTGAGCACTGTGTTTGTGTGGCATGCTCCTGGGCTTAAACAGGAAAGCAATGGGAAGGGAAATCAGCATTAGGAAGGTAATCTAGTAGAACTAGCATAACTCGCAGGTGAAATGTATCAGAATCAGCCAATTTCACAGGCAGCAGACCAGCCCAGCCCAGAACCCTACTATAAACTATGCAAACACCTTTCCCTCTGTTTTTTTCCCACATACTCTACACCACCAGTGTATACAAGTGGGGAACTTTTAACAAACAAAAACAACAAAATGATAGGAGCTGCAGCAGCTATCAGACATCAACATGTGGAAGAGGCTGAGGGTGGTGAGGATGAAAATGCTGTCGACCATCCCACAGTGATGAGACGGAAAAGGGTGCACAGACCCAGGGTAACATACCAGGGGCTACATGAGCTGGAGATAATGGAGCTCTATAGGGTGGACAGGGACCTCCTACAGCAAATTGTTGAGCTGTGCCGGCCATGCCTGACACACAGAACTAACAGAGGAGAACCCATCCCAGTGGATACCAAGGTATGTGTAGGCCTAGGAATACTAGCCACAGGTACCTGCCAAAGGCCAACTGGGGATATCATAGGGATTTCACAGGGTATTCCACCAGTTCCTGGATGCCATGTCAACACATGCCAGTGAGCACGTATATTTCCACAATACCCGTGAGGTGTTGGCCAGCAATATGCGTCTCTTCCACCAAATAGCAGAATACCCTGAGGTAGTGGGTGCTATAGACTGCATGCACATATGCATCAAAGCACCATCCAGTGAGCGGGGTAGGGTCTACATCAACCGCAAGGGCTTCCCCTCCATCAACTGCCAGGTTGTGTGCGATGCCCAGGGCATTATAATGAATGTGTGTGCTGGCTGCCCTGGAAGCTATCATGATTCCCACATCTGGCATCTGACGCAGCTGTACCAGAGATTTGCCAATGGGGACATCCCTTATGGTCACCTAGTGGGGGATGCTGGTTACGCACTGGAGCCGTGGCTGATGACACACCATCAGAAATGCACACACACCCGAACAAGAACTCTATAATGAGGCACACACACAGACCAGAATCATAATAGAGCGTGTGTTTGGGATGCTGAAGTCATGGTTCCAGTGCCTGGACACATCCGTTGGAGCCTTGCAGTACTCACCAGTTAAATGTACCCAAATTGTCATTTTATGTGCCATGCTACACAATATGATCCTGCAGAAACAGCTGCAGCAGGAACAGCATGGGGCAGGACCACACAGCCCCTTACCAATGCCAAGGCCTGCACAGGCACAGAGTGACTCAGAGGAGGAACAACCTAAACCTGCCCCAGTAAGCAGATGGAAGTGTGCCCAGTTTTCCCTGGCCTTGGCAAAGAGGCAATGCATAGCACATACACTGACACAGTAGGGACCCAGGGAATGACACCTCTCTCTGACTCGCACATACAGTAAAAGGGATGCCAAACATGACAATGCCTGTGCTCAACCATGTATAGGGTGTGTACTATGTGCATCCAATATAGGCAGCCCTCCAGCACCATCCTCAATACTAGCACACTCACAAGGTAAGTCACTTTCCTTACCAATTGCTGAATGGAGTATTATGTGTTGTTACTTGTATCTATGGTATGGATGTGAGCATGCAAGGGAATTGGGTGGCTGAATTGGGATGCCAGCAGATAGTAGACACCTATAGTGGCAGCATGAGATCTGTAACAAATACTGGTGTCACCATAGTAGCCAGTACTACACATGGTAACAAAACCCACAGCAGGAAATGTGCTGGGCCACATGTGTATCCATATGACACACACAAGCCAGTCAGGGAGGTTCACATATCCAGCAACAGTGTCAGCCAGCAAGACAGGTGTAGACAAACACAAACAAAGGCTGTGCTAAGGCCACTGAATAATGGCTATGGTTAAACTCCCCCTGAGGCCTACACAGACAGACTACATCAGGTCAGACAGTGGGGTGTTAGTTCTGATGGGTAAGAAGTCAGAAACTGGTATGTAGGTCAATCAACCCTAAGATCTGTAGTACGCTAATATGCCTCTAGTCAGCATGATAGGTTAGAGTACAGAATGAAATGGAGTACCTGACATAACAGTACAGTCATAGCGAATGTGTACAAGTGTCAAGTGTGCCCCCCAATCCTATATAGAAATGTAGTAGCAGTCAGGTGTCCCTCCAATCCTATGTAGAAATGTAAAAATAGTCAGGTGTGCACCCCCATTCATATGTAGAAATGTAGAAACAGTCAGGTGTGCCCCCAATCCTATGTAGAAATGTAGTAACAGTGAGGTGTGCCCCCCAATCCTATGTAGAAATGTAGAAACAGTCAGGTGTACCCTCCTCAATCCTGTGTAGAAATGGAGTAACAGTCATGTGTGCCCCCCCTATCCTATGTAGAAATGTAGTAACAATCAGGAGTGCCCCCCAATCCTATGTAGAAATGTAGAAACAGTCAGGTCCCCCCCAAGCCTATGTAGAAATGTAGAAAGATCAGGTGTGCCCCAATCCTATGTAGAAATGTAGAAACAGCCAGGTGTACCCCACCCCCAATCCTATGTAGAGATGTAGTAACAGTCTGGTGTGCCCCCCATCCGATGTAGACATGCTGTAAGAGTCAGGTGTGCCCCCCCAATCCTATGCAGAAATGTAGTAACAGTCAGGTGTGCCCCCCTCCAGTCCAATGTAGACAAGTAGTAACATATATGTGTAGGTATAATACCAGTGGAGCACAGATGACCTGAGGTGGCCAAGGTAGCAGGATAGATTGTAACATGTGTACAATATGCAGTTATGCATGTGTTAGGTAGGTGTGTGTTTCATATTGTGTGAGACTGGTCAGTATGCATGCATGTTGAGGTTTGACCTGGTGGCCATTGCCCACTACTGTTGATGCCAGGGCCAAGTCCTCACAGCTGCAGTGCCAAAGACAATGCTCCCCAGTATAACACATGCTAGCAGTAAGCCATTGTAAATGTATGGCAGTAATATGTGTCACCATCTGAAAGATGGACATGGCATAACTGTTGGGCTAGATATACAAGCAGTACACAGGGAAATGTACCCCAGACATGCAGTATATAATGTGTAACCATGAAATGGACACATCCTTGGAATTGTACATACAGGTATGCATCACTTTATCTGGGCTTGTAGTAGGGAATACCAATGTTGTCTGGCCGAACACTTACAGATCACAAAGGTGATAAGAATGATGTATTGGGAAACAGCTGATGTCCCTGCACAAGCCAGCATAACTGGAATGCCCCATGCATATCTGTGAGTCAGATGCAAATAGTGTCCATAGCACACATGCACCCAGCTCACCCAAACACCATCCACAGGTACCTCTCCGGTCTTATCCCTGCTGTTGGGAATGGGTACAATATGACCCCCACCTGTGTATGGCAATAGCAAAAGAATGCAGCATGCAGTGCCAGTGTCCCATGCAGCTGTGTCCCTAGCTGTAAGCAGCACCCTGCTAGCATCCACACCACCTGATCAATACTGATAGAAAGTATTGGCATGAACACCTAGCACACCTAACCTGTCACCTCAGGGGAATATACTGTATGGCAATCTGGGACTGTAGGACTGACAGAATGCAACGGCCTGCTACAGCTGTCCTGCATCACCACCAAATAGCCTACAGGCTTCTGCCAAAGGCCTGCATCTCACCCCTACTGCCAATGTATGTTATGTCATGGACACCCAAATAACAACATAAGACATTCCACATAAGCCATATGCAAGGCCATGTGGACAAATCACAGTAACATGTCCATCATATCCCACTGCATGAACTGTGGACCAACACCAAAACACAGCTATGATGAGGTGATAACTACAGGGGAAAGTATCAGAGAATGTTTGCATAATGTATGGAAGAGGATAGAATAATGGGGGTTGGAAGCATGGGCAGCATGGAATGTACAAAGTCTGACACACAGTCATGTGCACATACTAACCCTAGCTGCAAACACAAAAATGAGTAGCTACAAACATGCCTGAACACCACAACAGGGGTAATGTCCTGATTTATAACCCCTGCCTCTGGGTAACCTGTGTGAATCTGTACAGCTGTGAGGTATTACCACAGCAAGATAAGGCCATACTGTCATGTCAATGGATGTACAAGTATGGGATCCTCTGCCATCACTCTACCAAGGTGCTGAACTGGATACACAGACCCAGCAGCAAGTGTCTGCAGCTCCCCCTCCAGAATGACATAACTTTCCATGAATATGTAGGCATTTGACCACAATACTGGACACAGCTGCATTCACCCTGTGTTCCCCAGGACATCACTGCAAGCAATGATGTCCACCTGACAGTACTTGAGGACATAAAACATCACAGTGTATAACAGTACACATGTCTGAATATCTCTGCTAACACCAGTACCATGTAACAGAAGCAGCACAGACACAATTACCTACAGTACAAACTACCCCTTACACAGTTTGACCCCATATAGCCAACTGATCTACAGATATCCTGCAGAAACAGTTTGCTAGCTGTAGGTGTAGAACACAAAAGTCTGCACTGGAGTGCAAACTACCTGGAATGGATCCACACATTCAGTACAGAAGGGCATACTGGGCATGCTCACAAACATAGAGAAACGAAGGCAATGTCAGACAACAACATACTGAAAGGTCATACTGGGCATGCTCACGCACTTAAACACATGAATCCCATGTCTGCCAACAACAGTGGACCATACATATCTGACAGTTGCAGATGTTTGTGCATACAGTCCTCAGTATGCACCAGTCATACTTTTCACACACATTGATAGGAATACACACATATATCCAAGGACAACACACTATAATATGCCAAAGTACACATACATAGACGTGTGGAAGAGAGTGACAGTGAAAAAGGGCCTTCCATCATGAGGCCTGTCCCACCCAGCACACAGCCAAATGGCTACAACCACATGATGTGTAAATGTCACTCACTGTAGACATTAGCCACTGGTGTCCCTCAGCATTAAAGACTCTGTGGTACTAGTGCTAGCTGTGCAACATGACTGCACAAGGCAATAGTCATTTAGCAGTTGTATACATGTACCTGCAGAATATAAACCTGTGTGTGGCTGAATGTGGTGTGTTTATCTCTAGATGAATGAGTTATGGCCCATGCACACACACTGCCCTCCCCATAGCCCTACTATGGCAAGCCTGCTGATGTTATTCACTTTGAAATACATCTTTGGGAATGGAGTAGCCTAGTAATTTCCATGGTGTGTCCTATAACTGTAATGCTGTAGTGTGATAAACTAGTTATATAGGAGTTCTAATCCCAAACATGGCAATTGTGTGTGTCTCTGTCTGTGTAGGGAGCAATGCTTTTTTAGGCGAGTCACACTCACTACAATTCAAATGCCCTACTTTGGCAAGCCTGCTGATGTCATTCACTTTGAAATCCACCTTTTGGAAAGGAGTAGCCCAGTAATCTCTGTGGCATGTCCTATAACTGCATAATACTGTAGTGTGATTAACTAGTTAGGTAGGAGCTCTAGTCCCAGACATTACAATTGTGTGTGTGTGTAGGGAGCAATGCTCTTTAGGCTAGTCACACTCACTACAATTCAAATGTCCTACTTTGGCAAGCCTGTTAATGTAATTCACTTTGAAATAAACTTTTGGGAAAAGAGTAGCCCGGTAATCTCTGTGGTGTGTCTTATAACCACGTATGTCCTATGACAGTGTAATGATGTAGTGTGATATAGTAGTTTGGTAGGGGTTCTATTCCCAGACATGGCAGGTGTGGATGTTTGCGTGTGTGTTTCTTTGACTTTGTAGGGTGCAATGCTTTTTGAGAACATTCACAGTCACTACAACCTCTACTGACCTTCTTTGGCAAGCCTACTGATGTCATTCCCAATGAAATACACCTTTAGTGCAAAGTACTTCATTAATCTCTGTGGTGTGTCCTATAACAGCGTAATGCTGTAGTGTGATATAGTAGTTTGGTAGGGGTTCTATTCCCACACATGACAAGTGTGGATGTGTGTGTTTTTTTCTCTGTGTAGTGTGAAATGCTTTTGAGGCCATTCACAGTCACTACAACCTCCATTGCCCTACTTTTGCAAGCCTGCCAATGTCATTCCCAGTGAAATACACCTTTGGGGAAAGAGTAGCCTACTAATCTCCCTGATATGTCCTATAACAGCGTAATGCTGTAGTGTAGTATAGTACTTTGGTAGGGATTCTATTCCCACACGAGGCAAGTGTGGATGTTTGTGTGTGTGTTTCTTTGTCTGTGTAGCGTACAATGCTTTTGAGGCCATTCACAGTCACTACAAACTCCATTGACTTTCTTAGGCAAGCCTGCTGATGTCATTCCCAGTGAAATACACCTTTGGGGAAGGAGTACTCCAGTAATCTCCATGGAGCATCTTATAACTGCGTAATGCTGTAGTGTAATAAACTGCAAATTTCTTATATGGTGCCCCTATTATATGTCACAATGTCAACCTTACAAGGGTAACAGATGTGAAATAGCTGAGAGGCTGGGGTACCAATCCATATCCCTACATGTGACATCAAGACCTGGCCAACAAAGTTAGCAACCCTTGTATTACCCAGAGAGCACTCTCAACCCATGTCTCATACACACACACACACACACACACACACACACACACACACACACACACACACACACACACACACACACTTGCCTAGGCAACAACCGCTATATTGGTAGTGCCCTGCATATTGCCCACAAATAGTAACCATGGTGTGATTGCAGTGGACTACAGAGGGCATGGCACCCTGTCCATCAGTACAATAGGTACGTAAATGCAGACAGTGCGCCTTCACTATGTTCCCCACTGGATGCCTGCAACACCTGTGGTGCCATCAAATGTGACCCACAAAGGACAAACTATACCTTAAACACATGCCCTGTATGGACAGATACCACTGACACCAGGGAATACCTGTATCATGCTATCAATGTAGGTGCAGGGTCAACCTGCTGTCCATTACCAGTTCTCACCACATGAGGCCAGGACTGGCACATCTGATGATAACAATCTGTGTACACAACATGTGCCAGACACCCCAGATACAGTTCCACATGTCACTGTACATGCATGTGGGACATGAGCACATCTCAGACAGCGGCCATGTCATGGACTAAAGAACACATACATGGCAAGCATTGCACAGCAGTGCCCACACACAGTAGTTACCCAGTTGACTGGATGGTGAATACAATACCCACCTGTGTGGGCCAATCCAGACACTACACCCCTGAGCCACACTGCAGACCGTTGTCATGTGGCCTGATGCCAAGGTATACTCTTCATCTAACCTTGTATAGCCTTCTGGCACAGTCAACCACTACACACCCATGACGCAATGCATGCATGCACGTGAGTACTAGCACCCTGTGTCTGTGTGTGTGGTGTATGATGCTTTCGACCACATTCACACTTACTACAACTCCCATTGGCATATTGAAGTATGAAGTCTGATGTCAGACACCTTCACATACCCTTTCCCCATACAACCTCCGGATACCCCTTGTGCTGCATGTGACACCTGCATATTACTGTATTGTGGCAAACTAACTAGTTAGGAAGTATATTCCTGACCCTGCCAAGTGTGTCAATGCAAGTGAGTCTCTGAGAGAGTGTGGCCGTGTTGACGCTGACACCTGTTCATGTGGACAGGCACCTGTACTACACCTACCATATCACTACCATATCACTGTTGCAGATGTCACTCACCATCACATATATGTTTGGACAACTCCTCAGCATGTAAGCTATGTGGCACATGCAATAAATGCATAGACATGTGATAGCAATACATGGACAAACTGGCATTTGAAACCCTGTGCTGGTAGGTGTGTGACACAAACATGCTTAGGTTTTACTCTCCCACCCCCTCCCTGACTTACTTTGTCTCTGTCTCTCTCACTCCCTCTCTGGTGGATGTGGGGAACTACACCTGCTTTGCTTAGGCAGCAGCTTGTGTTTTTTAAGTAATGCTCATGATCAGCTGATGGCCTCTGCATGAATTGCAGCCCTCCTCTAGCTGACTGCATGTGGAACAGTTGTGATAACATTCCCATAGCCAATTGCATGGAAACACACTCCAATATCTGGGAACATCATGTTAGTGTTGGGCCTTTTCATTCACTGTGAGCAGGACCTAGATCTGGTGTTTGGCAAACAGCATCACAGATGGATTTGGGATTTACCTCTAACAACATATACTGTGGAAACAGGCCAACACACAGGAGGGGGATGTGCCTGACATGACTACAGAATGTAGGTGTTGCTATTCTGCATTTGAAGTAATGTTGGTTTAACAGGGTGTATGTGGATATGGCTGGTCTACATGTTTTAATACCTGTCATGACAGTGCTATATTTTGGAGTAAACCCCCATCTGTAGGGTCATCTGCAGACTGAGCAGTGTGTGGAGGCTTTTGTTTCTTGTGTTACTCACAGAACACCTATCTGAGAACTGCAGAAGCATAATGTGAGGATTGCAGTCAGTACATGGTGACAGCCATGAGAGTTACTGACTTCATATCCCTCACAGGACATATGTCACAACAAACCCTGGTACGACAGTAAATGTATAAGGTTATCACAGCAAAATGCCAATATTGGGGCAGTGTTCATAGCTTCCACCACAAATCTGTCAACCTTTGTACATATGTCCTGCAGTAAGAGGTGCATATGTCCTGTACACTATTATTTATTGACATCATACCTGATAACAAGCCAGACATATATCAGACTGCTACACATGTTATATATAGTAGGGGTTGTTTCTGAGGATATACATTGGCCATTCTGTGGTTGTGTGTACAGTACTGGGGGGTCTGTGTACCTAGGTTGATTGTTGACAGTATGTGTATTGCACATATGTACCTTGGGCTATGCACAGACTGTGGTAGATGCCATTGCTGCCGGTCCTGTTCTATCTGATGTGACATGCTGCTCCAGTGAATGGTACCCTATTGGCTCACATGCCTGTAGGACCAGACACACATGTGTGCCATACCACAGACAGCCATCAGACCACACAGTGCCATGACCCAGTGTTTGTAGGGTCAGTGTGTGAGTGGCACATATGAGGATGGTGTTTATCAGACAGTCCATATAGTTTCATATTAAGCATGTGTACCATATGTGGCTGTGGCTGTGTTTACATTGGCTGTGGGTATGCACTTTCACACAGGTGTCTGTTACTCTGTGCTGTGACATGCGTGTAGAGCCCGCTATAATTGCAGGTACACGTATAGTCCCCCATACAAAATGTATTCCAGTGTTGTGGCAATCTGCCTGCAGTTTGCACAGTGCTTTGTGACATGCCTAGCAGCCTAGTGTAATTACCCAGTGTGCTGATATGTCCAGTTATTTGCAAGACATATTGCTGCCAGGCCACCATAACTGTTGTGTATTTCTGACAAAGCAGTGGGATTCTGTACAGATATATGTCACTAACTACTGGGTAGTATGTAGCTATGTCACCCCTGCACCACCAGGTATTATGTGTCAGGACAGACTGGCGTGTGTGCATGCATAAACTGTGTGGGCATATGTAGTCCAGTATTTACATGATATACCCATGTACATGGCTATTAACATCCACATTTGCAGGCGTGGTCCACATGTCTCGCATAAAGGGGATATGTGTACACCTCTGGACTGACCACAGAGTGCCAGACTGTCCACATATATCAGTCATATCTCTGCTGTAATCCACAGGATCATTACTGTGCTAGCAGTGGTACTGTACTATGATGTTCTTAGGATGTCTGTCAGCAGCCAGTGGTGCACATGTTAAAAGCAGATGTGACCTCCCACACACAACATGTCTGTTAAGACAACCCCTATTTCAGTAGCAACAGTCTGCATATATACCTGCAATACATACCTGTCATCCCCTTGCACTAAGAGGTTGGGACAATCGGGGTGAGGAAGGACTCCACTCCATGTTCTGGACATATGGTGAACATATATGCATATATATTTATCCATATATCTATATAGATATATACACATATACACATCAACATACATAGATGGATAAATATATATATATATATATATATATATATATATATATATATATATATACATATAAACATTCACATATATACATATACACAGCAGTATATGTCTACAAATATACAGACATAGATACATATGCACATATACTTAGGGATATCTACATATATATCGACAGTAATAGGTATATCAGAATAGATATGTATGCACATATAGTTATAGATGTCTGCATATATATCTACATAAACAGGCATATCTGTACATGTAGGATGTGCATACATATATAGCTATATATACATATACCTATATATACATACATATATACATATAAATATATATATATATATATATATATATATATATATATATATATATATATATACATACACACAGATCTACACATGGCCATATATGTGATGCACTATACAGATGTGTATGCAGACATATATGTGAATATACATGTGTATGTACATGTAGACATATATCAACATACGTATATATCCATATTCCTGTCATGTGTAAACATCACGGTTGTGTATACCTTTCCAGATGCATCTCACCATATGTATCTAATATGTGTACATTATGATATAACAGCATATGTGATGCAAAAGTCATATTAATAACAAGTACTACACAATTGTGGAAGTAAAGGCAATTATTCAATATGAATCAATATGTGTATTGACAGATATATTGGAAAAACAACAGCTGTCATCACTGTGGTCATGGTGTAGTGGTTAAGTGTTGTAACTATAGTGTATAGGGTCCTGGGTTCAAAACCTGCAAGGGCTGTTCATTTTGATGCTGGGCAGAACAAGGGCTGTCAGATACAAAGTGGTTAAGGCAGTTTTGAGTAGCTTTCCATGTAGGCTTCGCTTACCAGTGCGCAAATCAGCTTAGCTGTTATATTGGAGCAATGTTGATACCTACTAAGCATGGCTTAGCCCTGGTAAACAGTTCTCACCACCCAGTCCGATAACACAGCAGGGTAATGACATATGTAATGTGTATGTAATGCCATGTACAATACATGCGCCTATGTGCTGTCATTACAGTAGCAAGGGGTGTGAGTGTCATGTCTGGGATACACAAGTATATGAGGCCTGTACAGCACTGTTATCCATTTGAATGTGTTACATACAGGGGAAGTAGCCCAGGGTACGTGCTGTCACACTGGCATGTAGTGTATCATGGCTGTAATACTGTTGACAGTGCTTTCCCAGGCAAAAGTAGAGTGCTAAATGTAGTACTGACAACAACCACACCTGCAGGCATAGCTGGACTCTGAAGCCTCCCTGTTGTGTTCCTGGTGTGTGAGCTGTGTCACAGTATATATCCCCTATTGGATATGAGCCGACATGTGGAATGTAACTGTAGACTACCGTCTGTACAGCACATTAGTGAGGGCTTCCAACATGTAGTTATGGCATACGCATTGTTATCAAATGTATGTTAACACATTTATCCTATTGCATAGCTACTTGCCAACCTGATGACAGTCAGTCCCTGTACAGATGTGGAGATGGCAGGTATACAGCTGGGATATGTACAGGCAACCTATGCTTGATTGACACTGACATGTCTGCCCAGCTGTGTAAGAACTGGCACATATAGGAGACAACACCGTCTATGCACCACATGCCACAGGTACCTCCACTACACTACCACAGTCAACAGAACATGCTTGGGTACAGGTCTCCATCACAGACACTAACCATGTGTTGTAATACATGTTGCATACATGTCAACTTGATCACCTCAGTGGCCATGTGCAGTAGGCACCCTGAGGATTGGCTGATGCATGTTGCTCACACCCTGAAGGTCACCACAGTGGTGTCTGTTGACAGATTGCCTGCTGCCACATGGCAGGTTGCAGGATATCACTGTACACACATCCCCTACACAACCCAGCTCTCCATGGACAATAGCAAGGTACACAGCTATGACCACCTGCAGTGATGCACCCCAGTACTGACACATATGTACGTGTGCATTACTGAGGATAGCAATGTCTGTGCGTTAGTACACCTGCACTTGGGAATTCCATGAGGGCCTTCACAACCACCGCAACACCCATTGTCATAGTCAGTTGTGGCTGCTGCTGTATGGGACATTACATGTACCCTGTTACCCTCCTCTCCCTAACAGCTACACGAGTCTTGCAGTACCAGCACAACAGTGTTGTACAAATTGGTCGATAGGCATGGGATACCCATTGAGTTCTGGCAAGTGTGTGTATGTCCGTATATCTGTAGGGTACAACATTCGGAGGCCACATACACCTATTACAATACCCATTGCCACACAGTAGTACAGATAGTGTTGCTGCTGCCCATAGGTGAGGCATGACAATGCAACACCTACTATGCCTGTGCCATGTGCATTAGATGCATATCCCTGTAGTACCACTGTTGGGATATACAGTGGGGTGTATCGCAGTCATGGGCAATGTGTGATGGTGGGTATGTCAGAGTGTCATCATGGGTTTCAGGGAGTACAATATCCACTGGGGGATGTGGGTGCTGTGTACACTGTCATTACACCAAGGTATACCTGGTATATGTCCCATGAACCACTTTATGGTGACCACTGTTACCATCAACCATATAGGTAACTGATACCACAATCCAGCCCAGTTATGCATGTGCTGTGTGCAGCCTACCTGTAACACATTAAACACATGGTCACGTTAGTTAGCAGTGATAGGCCCAGGTCTCTCAGACGTGTGTCTGCCTTTACATGTCTGTTAATGTGCATATGATGGTATGTCACACTATGTATTGTCCGTATACAACCATTACATCTCCCATTAGCATACTGTACATTTCTGGGGATGCTCTGCATATAACATGTAACCTGGAACACACCTCACCCTAAATGCTGTGTGGTGTGTGCAATGAAAGCCACACACTTCAGTAGCACTACATACCTATGTAGGGGTCTAGTCCCAGTGTTGCCAAGTAAGAGTGTGCATGTATGTGGATGGGTCTACATCAGGTTGCAGATTATACATGCCCTAGTGGGTCACCTGTCCATGTTACACAGGCAATAACTGCTATACAAACCTGTGACATGTGTTCAACTGTACCCCAGATATGTCACAGTCATGGTGTCACCACAGTGCTATACCCCTTGTGGAATATGACTGCAGACCGTCCTCCTGCTGACACGTGCACCTACAGCACAAATGGATAACATTATGGAGACCACTACCAACCAGTGTTACTAACAGCTATAATGCATCATTGATGGATGGCTACACTACCTGACATGTATGCATTAAACATTAATCCTGACATGTTACACTGCAGTACTTTGGTACACTGTAGTACAGTCACCGTGTGCATCAGAACCATATTAGCCTATCTCTGCATCGATGTAATGGATGACAGGGATATGGCACAGGTATCATCATATGCACATGGTGTGTTGTTGGTTTGCCAAATGCCGAGGGTGGGCCATACATTTGACACTATGTGTGTGGGTGAGGGGTGTAATGAGTTGAACTGGATGTGATGTGGTGTGTGTAGGTACAGGGTTGCCCTAGGTGTGTTCCTATAATGTGTGGGTATGCATGCACACAGTTCTGCCATGTGGCTGCCCTATACAGGTGTTTTTGGACAGCTGCAGACCATTCCTGGAAGGGTGAGCAGTTCACTGCCTCCAGCCATGGACACATGGACTGTGCCTGCTAGGGGTTCCATGAGCACGTCCAGGCACAGGCCTCAATGTGCTACTCTCCCCTGATGATGACAGATGTCCGCTGGAACCAGGGCCCTGCTGGGACTGGCCAGGACCATGTGCTCATGGTCTGCTGTAGTTTGCGGTGGACAGTGCCCCCCACAGTACTGGGGCTGGTACTACCACTAAGGGAGTGCCTTGGTGTCCTAGCACGTCCATGTTGACCTCCAGCTGTTGGTGTTGTCAGCTTATGTCCACACGGCCGTCGCCGCACTCCCACCCCATGTTTAAGCATGGACAAACCACGGTCGATGAGGCCCACCATCTCACCAAACCATCTGTCCATGAGCTCGGTATGAGCACAGATGGCACCAGACAGTTCAAGGAAGTTGTCACTTGCAGATGTGAGAGCAGCCCTCTGCAGCCTCAGGCCCTTTCTGGTGTACAGTTCCATACATGTCTGTGCTGCAATGAAAGCCTGAAACATGTGCCTGGTGGTACCAGTTGTGGCACATCTGCCAGGGACATGATGACCAGCGGCCCTACCATGAGCACCCTGGGGCATCTGCCTATGTGGTGCCCTGCCAGACATCTGGCTATGCCTGCTGTGACCTGACACAGTAGGCATGGATACCACATTCTCCTGTGCACTGCCACCAACTGCCAGCTGTCCCTCCACTATGGCCACTGGTGATGGGGTATGTATAGGCACTGAAACTGTGTGCAGAGTTGGGGTGGCTAAAAAGGGGATGTCAAATGATGCTGCTGTTTCGGCCCCTGACAAACTCACCTGTGTTTCAACAGTACTATCATCATCTTCGGTGTTTGTATGGACACCAATATCAGATTGCATGCAGGAGCGTCCCTCACTCACCTCGCCACCTGTGGGGGAAAACAAGAAACTCACTTTAAGACCTGCACAGCATTGCATAACAGTACACACACACACACACACACACACACACACACACACACACACACACACACACACACACACACACACACACCACCTTAATACCTACCTGTCCATGACTTTAGAGACAGTCCCACATTTATTCCCATGTCTTCTCTATCCTGCATCACACTTGGTAACATGCACTCATTAATACCACTCGTTAACGTATCATTCCTCTAATGCCTAGACAAGTGATCGCAACACAAGACTTGTTATTCCATTACCTCCCTGACCTGAGTGGAGTGGTTTTACATGGTCTCACTGCTGTCATTTAGTGTTCACCCTGTGTATGTCCGGACATCGTGAGCATGGCCCCTAAATGTTAGGGACTACTTTGTTCACTCCATAATTTCACTCACTGGGGTGTCATGTGTATGTATTGCTCAGTACATGCCAGATATGCTGCTCAATCGACCTATCATGTGACAACTGTAATATATGGATACACTCCCTGGTGTTGTTTAGTAATTCCCCAATGCATACATGGGCTGTCGGTCAACTCTCTGCTTAATGTAATGTTAAGGGTATACCTTTTGTCTACCTTCCCTCCCAATGCATGTTCCATGCTACAGACCTTATTATACTATCAGCTGTCCTGTGATTAAATACATGACAAGTATTCCTGGTGTGTCATGTGTCAGTTCATGTCCATGTACTGCACGATCCCAAGGGAAGTACTGCTGTATGAACAACCCCACAATCACATATGTGCATACATGGACACCCACACAAACACACACATGCACACACACATCCTACAGGCATTAACCTTCCTCCACTTCACCAGAGTGACCCTACAAACAAAATAACCACCCACCAACACACACACATACACATGCACACACACACACACACACACACACACACACACACATATACAGGTGAGGTTACACAACGATAGTACACACAGTCCTCCCATTACCCATATGTCAACATGCAAACATATGGTATACAACAGCATGCAGTGCAGCTATAGTCAATACATGCTAGCAACAGCATACATGCGTGTGATGCATATGCTGTGTTAGTAGGTGATGCCTTTTCCCCTGGATACCACTGCACCCATGTACACAGTATTCCTGTGCACCTGTTCTGCACCTTGCCATGTACTGTGCACCAAACCTCACAGGTGTACAACCCATTTCTGAATGTGTAGTACTGTGTCAGTTATGTCACCTCTAATGCTCACAGCCCCTATGTTTTTCAGCAAAACATACCTGGGATGATATGTGGACAGATGTCATTTGTGAATGCCTGATGTCTGGTTTACAGATCTCAACATCAGCGGACAATGTATGATCAATCCAGTACTATTACACTGACAAACGTCAGACCATACCATGGCTATGGGGAGTGTACACACCCTTATTGATATGATGCACCCTTCCTTGATCTGCCATGGGACCACATCACCGGATATATTAACAGTACATAAGCCCGATATGTGACGTGTTCTGTACATTCAGATGCAGTATCTACAGAATGTGTTAGGTGTGCGGATGCTGACTGTGATGCATACACACCGTGTGTGCATATGTGTGCACACCCTTATCATGACGGTTTGTTGCACCTATTATGTGTACTACAGCAGTCACTACTCCTGACAGGGGTATACTAGCATGGGCCATCTGCATTTGCCAGTGTATGTTTAGTCTGCCCTACACATGTTCCCCAAATCTGCATGATTGCAAGGTCTACTTATGTGCACATCCCTTGGTGTTCACACACTGCTGTCACTATTGCTGTGGGGGTAGGGTTACATTTGCCACAGTTCCTGTACCTGACTGTGTGGAGATACAGCCATTCTTAGCATCCTTAGGATCCCTGCTGCAGTGCAATGGTGTGTCATTATGACAACCCCTCCTCACTTTCAGCCTTTTTGCAGATGCTTGACAAGTAAGGCCTACAAATGTGTGTTAGTTTGCAGTGTCCCATACACTGAATGCCATGTGTTACAGCCTAGTCCCAGTTAATAATGTGGACCACAGTAATACATTATGCCATAGTGTAAATCTGTAACAGTTGCCATTGTACTACTGGTATATACACTGTTGTTGCACTGTATACGGGTGATGTTTCACACATGCCCTACTGTAGGCCATGTCTCCCACCATTATGTTAATCCCTGTGGACACATTCTGCAATGACAGGATTTTAGTTATCTTGCAGGTGTCTGAAATACCCTTCCAATACCCCATCATGGTCACCACTGTGATGCCTTGCATTTAACAGCAACAATACATGCACATGTACAGCATGCATTCTGGGTAGGTGTGTTAGATGTGTGCATGGAATATACCATAGCCATTACATGCCCAGTGTATTGGCAAACATCAACATAAACCATACTCACCAGCTACAGGCTGCTGCCTTGGTGGTATACCGGAGGGATCCACATAAGAGGGTGACAGATGCGAAGTCATTGGCCACACCTGTGACATTGCTACAGGGTGGGTGCAGAATTACTGTACATCAACAGGACATGTCCACAATACTACCACATGTGCACATCTGTTTATTACTACTATGCAGCAACAAAATATATAAATGACATGTCAGATATGCATGATCTACCTGTACAGATGCACCCACCTCCACAATGGTGTCTGGCAGTTGTTGGCTGTGTGGACGGGCAGGTGCAATGAGGCTGGCGAGGAGCTCCTCAACACGTGTCAGGGGGGATGGATGGCATTCCCCCCCTGTTGCTAGGTGATCCCCCCCAGACTGCAGCAGCACTCTGATGGGCATTGTGAAGCAGGTTAGAACAATGATGCCGGACCTGCTCATAACTGCGGTTGTGCAGTCTGACATAATTGACCCTGTGGACTAGGTCATTCCACATGGTGGTCCACTCGTGCTGCTCATGGGTGGCCCAGCCAAACAGGACAGGGCAATGCTGAATTAGATTGTTCAGCACTATTTCATTTTCAGCAGCTTAATAAGCAGGGAGCCATCCATGTGACATCTTGCCTGAAAGACATAAAGATGGAAACAGGTCTGAGCAACTCATACAGCAATGTTACCACAGTTCGCAATACACATCCTCTGTCCCCCCCCCACCATATCAGCGACAACAAACTGTACACATAACTCAATGGGTATGGCTACAGCTTACCTACCACTGAGACAGATATTGTATTGTACCACACTTTGTGCTATGTGTTTGTAGCCATGTTCCTTGTGTGGACACTATCATTGCTGGTCTGTTGTGGACTATTTACCTGCATGCCATTGTCAGGGCCACTATGGTTCCATATATTCCTGTGGTATGCTTGCTATGTGATTACTGCACATCTGACATTCTGTGTTTTTGGGGCTATCTATGCATGCTGTTGGACATGTTGCGGGATTGTGTAGACTATTACTACCCACATATGGTTTATAACAGTGACACAATAGCATGTTTTGGGAATATTTTCTAGCAGAACCACCTCTCCAAACTCATCTGCCCATGTTACCAGGCCACATGACATGTGGGACCCACCCTGGGGTCTCCTCATGTACTGGTCCACCACTATCCTCAGGTGGAACCTCCTCAGGGGATGTTGTCCCCCCCAAGGGCACACACAGACATGATCCTGTCCCCCGAGGTCAGGTTCAGGGTCTGTTCCATAGCGGGCTCCACAGACACATGTGGGATGTGCTACATCTCCTTGAGGCACCCAGTACACATTCACAGGGTCCACATGCTCCTCCTGCTCAACTTCCAGACCAGGCACCTTCTTTTTGTGGACTGCTGTTGTGAGTAGCAGTGGGTGGGAGGCTTGCTCCCATTGTGTCCATATTGGGGCCCATGGGGCTTCCACGTCGCAGACCACACACACCATCCAGGGTGTTTACCCACCACATGTGTCATATACCACCCCTGTAGGCTGTCCTCTATATCTACCAACCCGGACTGCCTCCACAACTATACCTGCCATACTTCCCCATACCTACTTCACAGACAAGGACAATGTGGTCCCAACAAGGGGTTCACATGTGACATACCCGTCCATGTTGCACACACTGACAGCTGTATATATCTGTGTGTATTGCTATGTGTGCTGTTTCCTCGCACATAGCATGCAGCACTGTGGTGGTAATATAGGGGACATGTTTTTACATACGTGTGTGTGTGTGTGTGTGTGTGTGTGTGTGTGTGTGTGTGTGTGTGTGTGTGTATGTGTTTGTATATATGTAGATGTGCATATAGATATATATCTATATATGTGTAGATATATATATGATGTTGTATATATGTGTTTATATATATATGTCTACATATGGGTATTTGTATACATATATATATATATATATATATATATATATATATATATATATAAAATATATATGTACACATATACATATCTATATATGGGGTACATTCAGACATCAAGTTCACAATCTCAAAACTCCTTCTGCACAGCTGCACTGTTCTGTCTTGCTACAACACACACAGGTGCCACATATGGACACAGCCTAACATTAGGGGGGGGGGGTATATGTAGGGCCAGATTGCAGGTAATGCTATTTCATACCTATGGCATTTCAGCATACTACAATACAGGTTAACCTGAGTGTCCTGCAAGTGGTGGGCTGTGGAACCCGT